>NC_092867.1:1068580-1129909 GCF_032062135.1 Pyxicephalus adspersus | reverse complement strand
AATAGATTGTAGAGGGGAGAGTCGGGTTAGTGGAATACCAGAGAGGAGGAGGTTACAGTAGTCCAGACGGGAGATGATAAGAGCATGTACAAGGAGTTTGGGGGTCTCTGGGGACAGGTAGGGGCAGATTTTGCCCAACCCAGCATACTACCCACCATATTAATTCTGGGAAAATTTAGGACTTGTTGTCCCCAGTACAGAAATGTCATTTTGAAGATTTCCCGGGTCTGGTGTAGGTGACAATATTATTATTATTATTATTATTATTTTTTATTATTAATAAACAGGATTTATATAGCGCCAACATATTACGCAGCGCTGTACATTAAATAGGGTGGATTTCCCTTCATTCTTTTGTGCGGATGGCATTATTCACCAAGATCAATAGGAAGGGTGAATCTCCCCTCCAGATGTCAATACGAGGGGTTCTATTTCCTCATCACACGATATTTATACTAAGCCATGACCGGGAAGCATCTCATCCTATTTTATCTTTTTCCAGGATACATCCAGAATGTGTTATTGGCAGCGGCTACATAAGATCCGGTGAAAACATTCATTCTTCATATGTCAGATGTGAACCACACATGTACCCTCACCCCTTGTGTATGATCTCATTAAACTGGCAGGGGCCCATGAACTGAAAACAGCCCCAGGCCTGCGGTACGATGAATCCGTCACTGCACTCCGGGAATAAAGAAACGCGCTGGATTGGATCTGGCTCCTAGAATTGGGGCATTAGGGAATTTTCCCAGAACTCTCACCTTCTCCAAGTACCCCAATGGTGGGAGTTTTGGGGAGCTGAGCTTTGGGGCCCCCACTTTATGTCTGCCCATTTGACTTCCAAGTATTGATTTATAGGGAGCTGTTTACATAATAAGTCAGGATTGGGAGGTATTTGATATTATAGATATTATTCAAATTCTTCAGATATCTTCAAGATACCCAACGCGTTTCGCAGATTTTGGCCATATTCTTCAAATACATTCACAATATTTGCACATGATCAGAAACTTTATTAACAGGAGAACAAATAACAGCTGTACACACAGACCCAGTGTATGAGGAAGGGATGGGGGTATTATGTGTATGAGGAAGGGATGGGGGTATAATGTGTGTATGAGGAAGGGATGGGGGGTATTATGTGTATGAGAAAGGGATGGGGGGTATTATGTGTATGAGGAAGGGATGGGGGGTATTATGTGTATGAGGAAGGGTTGGGGGTATTATGTGTATGAGGAAGGGATGGGGGGTATTATGTGTATGAGGAAGGGCTGGGGGTATTATGTGTATGAGGAGGGATGGGGGTATTATGTGTATGAGGAGGGATGGGGGTATTATGTGTATGAGGAATGTATGTCCAGGGCTGATGTCAGTACAGGAGGGGAAGTCATGATGCAGCTCTCTGTGTATCAGGAGGAGGAGGAGGAGGAGGGAGGGGGTTCCTCTCTGCTCCTTATTTCCTCCTCTTTATTTCTGTCCTTATATGGGCAGAGAACTGACCGGGTGAGGTCACAGCCAGACTAATGCAAGGCCAGCAGTCACGTGGCTTTATCTCCAATGATAACAATGTTACAAACATTGAAAATATTTCCTTGAAATAAATTCACCTGAATGACAAAAAGGAAGAAATGCCAAAGGAAAATGGAAGGAAAAAAGTTTTTGTATTATTTTAGAATAGGAAAAGGATAAAACTTGTTTGCAATGTATTTTTCTCCTATGCAGCCTGCAAGTGAGATGAAATGAATAATATTAAACAGGATTTATATAGCGCCAACACATTCCGCAGCGCTGTACATTAATTAGGGGTTGCAAATGACAGACAGATACAGACAGGGACACAGGAGGAGGAGAGGACCCTGCCCCGAAGAGCTTACAATCTAAGAGGTGGGGGAAGTATCACACAATAGGGGGAGGGGGATAAATCTCTCCAAAGTGAGAAAATCCCATCTGTGCCACCTTAGCTGTGCCCGGGGCTGTGATGCCCAATTCAGCATCAAACAAGTGTCCCCCCCCCCCAACAAGTGTCCCCATTGTATTTATTCTGCTGAAGACATAGGAAGAGTTAATCTAATAAATGTACAGCGCTGCATAATATGTTGGCGCTATATAAATCCTGCTTATTAATAATAATAATAATAAACTCCCTAGTGGGGGCTTGGAAAGTTCCAGCAATGAATGTTTTGATTTCATCGTTATTGGTTATTGTTGTGATATTTTTGTGTTAAATTGCTCCTGTATAGGGGGTGGCAATACATTGGGGTAATAAAGGTGCCCTGGCAGCCCTACTGCCCCAAAGGGGAAGCAATGCCGGGGCTTTACTGCAATGCATAATAAGGGGTAATACCATGGCACCAAGTGATCACTGACATGACCAGAGACCGCCATACAGAGAGAGATGACCAGAGACCGCCATACAGAAAGATGACCAGAGACTGCCATACAGAGAGAGATGGCCAGAGACCGCCATACAGAGAGAGATGGCCAGAGACCGCCATACAGAGAGAGAGATGACCAGCGACCGCCATACAGAGAGATGACCAGAGACTGCCATACAGAGAGATGACCAGAGACTGCCATACAGAGAGATGACTGACCAGAGACTGCCATACAGAGAGAGATGACCAGAGACCGCCATACAGAGAGAGAGATGACCAGAGACTGCCATGCACAGATTGGAATGTGTAGAGACATCCATGGAGACAGAGAAATCAGAGACTGCTAAGCAAAGAAACAAAGAGAGGAGCAGAGAAAGAGACATGTGCAGAGATTGTAAAACAGAAAGAGACATGCACAGTGACAGACATGCAGAAAGAGACATGCACAGTCAGCAGCTCAGAGACAGCCCTGCACACCTAGCATGAGAGCACAGTGCATGCCAATAGTGTGACACATGAGCAGTCATGGTGTGGCCCCTCCCCCTCCACACCCCCTGGGCTGTCTCATGCAGTCTCAGGCAGTCTCTGGCTCCCAGCTTGCAGTCAGTCTCTGCTATTCAGAGGTAAGAGGCATTGTGTGTGCTGGGGTGGGGGGTCTCTTTATGCTGGGTGCTCCCATCCCTGGCTGTCTCCTCTGTGCCCCCCATCCCTGGCTGTCTCCTCTGTGCCCCCCATCCCTGGCTGTCTCCTCTGTGCTTCCCTCCCTGGCTGTCTCCTCTGTGCCCCTGATGTCTATTATTTCTGCACAATGCCAGGAATCTCTCTCTACCAGATGTCTCTTTTGTGGCCCTAATGGATTCTGATTTCTTTGTATGCAGAGGTGTGAGTCTCATTAGAGACTGCTGTGTTATATATGGATGGGAATCTCTCTGGCTGTCTCTTTTATGATGCTGATGGTTACCACTTAGATCCATTGATTTCAGGCAGTTTACTGGGCTGTCTCTTCCCTGCCCTTGGGTTGTTTCTCATCCCTAAACTTTCTTCAGTCTCTGCTCTATTCCATGCTGTCTCTTTCCCTATGACTGTCTCTAATCATTTGCTTGATCTGTGCAGAATCTTGTTCAGAGCTGTCTCATTGTAGCTGCGGTCACTTCTCTTGTTGGGATGTCTCTTTGTATCTATGAATGTTTCCAAGCTGTGGAAAAAAAAATAATAACATTGGCGGGATGTCTCAGAAGTGACTGCCATAATGAGAGTGCTGAGCTGTCCCATTCCTATCACCATATGCGTGCTGTCTATTCATGTATGTAGGTAGAAGTGTCTCTTTCCTGGTTAGAATATGAAGCGGTCTCATTTCTGCTCATGTACAGTACACAAGTATGTCTCTTTTTCCATGTACAGTACATGAGGCTGTCTCTCCTCCTTTGTAGTATACAGAGTTCTTCCACCGTCACACTCTAATAATATACAGAGGTGTCTCTTTACTATGGGTAGTATGCATGGATGTCTCTTTTTGTCTCCTGTATGTGTCATTAGGGTGCACTGTCTCTTTGTTTCCTCCTGAGTTCTCTATGACCATGGTGTCTCTTTTACCCCATTTCTGCATCCTTCAGCTTTTTTCCCCTATACCCCATGTCTGGACTGTACCTGGATTGTCTCTTTTCCCCCAGCACTTTGTTCCTAGGCTGTCTCTTTTTTCCCCCCTGCAATCAGTGCCTAAGCTGTCTTTCACCCCCTAGGATTGAGCTGTCTCTTTTTTTCCCCCTGCACTTCATGCCTGAGCTGTCTCCTTTCCCCTGCACTCCATGCCTGAGCTGTCTCTTTTTCTTCCCCCCCCCCCCCTGTAGATTGTGTTGCCCCAGCACTGTAAATCTCCATAATGACTCCCAGCTGGGGAAGGGATGGGGTTCACTATTCCTCCTCCTCCTGCAATCCTGAGACATTGCTCACTCACCTCTCCCCCCCCCCATACAGTTACCTCATTCCGGGCCCCGGGGCCCTCAGCTTGTCTCTTACCTCATTCCTGACCTGCAGGCCGCACATTATGTGACCCATCAGCTGCCTTCACCTCCCCTGGGCCAACATTCCTGAGGGCCACAGAAGCCTTCTGAGCTACAAAACTTTATCAGCCACCCCACAGTCCCACCGCTGCCCCGGCCTATTGTGTCCCTGGGGGGCCCCGGACTCCCTCCATGTAAATAATCCCATCCATGAAGTTAGGGCCGTACGATGGGCCAACCTGGGGCCCATTCACACCATCCGTGTTTGTGCATTGGGCATTCTGTTCATGTCGGCACATTGCAGGACGTAATTCCCGATGTGTTGGGTGCATGGGGAAGCATTTATCATTGAACGCTATCCACCCGCAAGGCACATGTGAACCCCCCCAAGCTCTAATAGCCCCATTGCAGCCATTAATAGCCCCCAGCCTCCATTTCCTTACCGGTGGTTAGTGAGTGCTGCCAATCACAAGAATGGAGGCAAGCCAGCGCCAACCATAAATATGAAAGTTTGTACATTGCCACTGTCTGGATTTTGGAGTTCCAGGGCAATCATGAAGCGGGGTAGTAGGAGGTGACAGGTTAGCTTTAAAGGGTTCCCCTACCTCCTAGATTGTGGGCTCTTCAGGGCAGGGTCCTCTCCTCCTCCTATGTCACTGTCTGTATCTGTCTGTCATTTGTAATCCCTATTTATTGTACAGCGCTGTGTAATATGTTGGTGCTATATAAATCCTGAATGTTAATAATAATGATAATAATCTGTATGATGTAAAACCCCCATCCCTCCATCGCTTCACCCAAACACTCCATTGACTGGAGGTCCCTACAGACACTAGATTTTGGAAGCCCCGGGCAATCGTTCTTAATTTGTCAGCACAGGGGCCCCACAATGACAGAGGTTCTAACCCTCTAATATTTTGTGGTGAAGGTGAAGGAAAATCTTTCCATTGAGACCAAAATTATTATTATAGAACTCTTAACCTTGGACTGTAACGTTAGGGACTGCGCTATAGGGCCCACCACCCTTTATTGTACCATCTTCGTTATATTCACATGTATGCACTGCCAGGAATCAGCCTGATTGGATTCCGATTGATTGCACATTTTAGGTTCTGAAGTTGATTGGATGCTCAGATTTATGATGGGCCTTAGATGGCCAATGCAGCCCCTTCAGAACAAGGCTGGTTGAATGCCAAAAAATATTACTAGATATGTACAATCAGCATGTTTCCATTCTTTCCAAAGCTTGCCACATATATACCAATCTTTAGGGCTGCCATTTTTACCAGGGTTCCTCCAAAAGTTGCATTGGATTTGGTAATCTGTTGGCTAATTGGCCTTCCGTCTCATGGTGCTATTGGCTGATTGGCCTTGCGTCTCATGGTGCTCTTGGCTGATTGGCTTTGCGTCTCATGGTGCTCTTGGCTGATTGGCCTTGCGTCTCATGGTGCTTTGCGTCTCATGGTGCTCTTGGCTGATTGGCCTTGCGTCTCATGGTGCTCTTGGCTGCTTGGCCTTCCGTCTCATGGTGCTCTTGGCCTTCCGTCTCATGGTGCTCTTGGCCTTCCGTCTCATGGTGCTCTTGGCCTTGCGTCTCATGGTGCTCTTGGCTGATTGGCCTTGCGTCTCATGGTGCTCTTGGCTGCTTGGCCTTGCGTCTCATGGTGTCTACAAAATTTGCGTTCCAACGCTATTTGGTGGAACCAGTGATGGTGTTTTTAGCCGTCTGTAAGACCTTGTGCACATGGGCCATTTTTTCTTCTGATCCGTTCTCTGAAATTATTTTAACAGCTGACCTATAAGTGACCAGTTTTGCCGTGTCTTGATTGCCCTTAGCTGGGAGTCAGTCAGGCAATGGATCTCCATTTGTTTTCTAGGGCCACATTTTGACCACCACTGCCTGGAAGGAAGGCCTTCTTTCCATTGACCACCATGTAAAGGGCCTTATTTCTATTGACCGCCAAATAATTAATTTCTTTGAGTCCTGAGCTCTAACGGGGTACAAAGGATGGGAAAGTCTGGTTTGAGGTGACCCCAGCAAGTACGCCATTACCCATTTAGGATTTAAGTCCCTCTTGTTGACTTTTGCCATCTGTGTTGAGCCTGAGAATTGGTCTGGAATCCAGCAATGGTTCCTATGATGTCTATGCAGTCCTGCAGCCCAGCAGCTGCCTCCATCAGCGCTTACTAATTCTCCTATCTCTGTGCAGTGATGACCTCCGTCTCGCACCATTGCATCACCGACTTACTCATTGCTGTGTCATTGCGCCGTCTTCCTGCAGTCACTCCCTGTCCAGAGTTCACAGGAACCCCTTGTCTAGCTGAGCCAAAAAAAAAAAAAATCCCCTCCAGGCCAACTCTGAACATTGCATGGATGTTAACAAACATTGCTGCAGGTCCTCGCATGCCTTTGTTCTGCAGAGATTGAATCCGGCCATTCCAGTGCACTTCCTGGAATCTCTTTTAAAGCTAAGCAGGAAGGATGGGTGTCCCAATGATGACAATGGAACCTCCAGAACAAGAACATTCATGGCAGGATCAGCAGCTTTTAAAAAATTTAGGGTAACCTTTACATTTTAGAAAGCTGCAGATTAAAAAAAATGTTCATTTTATGAGATCTTATTAGATCTATTTTATATAATAAACACCATAGCCCTGGCATAACCCTCACCACTACAGTGCCCCATTGCCACAGATGCCATGTTACATGCCCTGGGAGTTACAGTGGTCACAGCAGCACCATTGGCCTCTGGTCATGTGGCACAATGGTATGGCCATCTTTATCCAGCATTGGCCTCTGGCCATGTGGACACCCTGGTATGGCCATCCTCATCCACCATTGGTCTCTGGCCATGTCCACACACTGGTATGGCCATCTTCATCCACCATTGGTCTCTGGCCATGTCGACACACTGGTATGGCCATCTTCATCCACCATTGGTCTCTGGCCATGTCGACACACTGGTATGGCCATCTTCCTCCACCATTGGTCTCTGGCCATGTCGACACACTGGTATGGCCATCCTCATCCAGCATTGGTCTCTGGACATGTTGAGCGAACCCGAACTGTAAAGTTCGGGTCCGTACCAAACTTTACGATTTTGGGTACCCAGACCCGAACCCAAACTTTGAGCCGAAGTTCGGCCGAACCCGAACTTCCGGGTGTTCGCTCATTCTTAGTCTCTGGCCATGTGGGCACACTGGTATGGCCATCTTCAAAACTTTGAGCCGAAGTTCGGCCGAACCCGAACTTCCGGGTGTTCGCTCATTCTTAGTCTCTGGCCATGTGGGCACACTGGTATGGCCATCTTCACCCATCATTGGTCTCTGGCCATGTGGGCACACTGGTATGGCCATCTTCACCCATCATTGGTCTCTGGCCATGTGGGCACACTGGTATGGCCACCTTAATATCTCCATCGCGTTTGTTGTTTCTTAGTTATGGCTGTCAATGCTCCATACTTTCCCCCCTCCCCCAGATTCACTGTGCTGCACCCACTCCCTGCTGTCACTCCCTCCTGCATCTGTCTTTTTTTTTTCTGAGCTGTCACCCTCATCTTGCAATCGCCCCCACACGATTGTCTCAGCAGTCTCGTTCTTCAGTTTAACTCTCCAGCACCCCCTCATCTCTGTACAGAAGGGAGTTCTGTAGATACCACCAAGATCTTCAGATGCTTTTCTGGATACATAGATTAATCTAATGTCCAAGAAGTTCTGTAGATATCATATGGCCAGAAATGCTGGCACCTGACCCCCGACACAAATGTATGACCGAAAATATCTTGACATCCTTCCAATTGAGAACCCCTTCTATAATTACTTTAATGAGGGAACCCCTTCTATAATTTATCTACAGATCACAGTTCATTAGTGTGGTGGTTAGTGGGAAGAATGTCACCCTTACAGATAGCCAAAAGGATCATTGGGGTCACTTATACTGACCTGAAAGGCATAAACTGCTCAAAGAACCTCCAGCAACCTTTGGGTTATTCTAGGGTTCCACAGGATCCTGGTTGAGAAACCTGGTTGTAGACCATTGTGCTCTTCCAGCCTTGTGGTAACTGATTGGTGGGGCCCTTTTCTGTCTTATCATGAATAGGCCCCTGTGGGTAAAGCCAGCTCCATAAAGACCTGGTTTAACTTGGTGGTGTAGAAGAATTAGAGTGGCATTCATTGGGCATTGGGGATAGGGTTTGAGGTCATTGGGCATTGACCTCAACCCTACTGAACATCTTTCAGGTTTATTGAACCACCAACTGCAAACCAAATCTTCTCATTCAGCAATACAACATGACCCCACAAATGATTCCATAGCTACATGGATAGATATTACCAAAATTTCATGAAAACCCTTCACAGAGTAAAAGCTGCTATACCCCCACGGAGCAGCCAACTCCTTGGTTTTGGGGGGTCTGACAAGTTCATACAAGTGTCGTGGCCGAATCCGCAAACTTTTATTCTGCAATGTGTGCAATGTGTTCCTTTATAAAATAAAAATATTTGTCCTATGCCTTGTAAATTTGGGCTTTGGACAAAGTCAGATACTTGGGCAGTGGCCCACCCCACCCCCACCATATCCTTTAAAACCAGTCATAAAAGTCTTTGTGTAGGCCTTGGGAAGGTCTCCAGGGTCCTTGTGAACATTTTGTTATTGGAGGTTTTGGACATTCTGCAGTTTCCCCTTACAATGATATGCTTGGTTGACCTTCCATGTAATCAGTCCACGCTATATATCTATATCATGGGCAAAAAATGCGTCCTGCCATGTGTGTTTAGGATTAAAAACCATACACCCAGACAATGTTTAAAAACATTGATATTTTGTTTTAATTTTTTTATGTGTATATGTTAGAAACATTAAAATGAAAGCTTAAAAAATAAAACAAACAAAGCAAAAACATAAAACAATCAGAAACAATGTTTTACAATATAAGCAAATATCCTATGTATGTTATGGGATGTCTCTGAGCTGCAGCCTTCCTGGTAGATGAGCACTCGGGGAATTGTACATGGCTATGGCATATGTTGCTTTAAAAAAAATATATGCAAGGGATGGTTCCTTCTGATGTGAATCCAATCAATAAATTCTTACATTGCACCTTCCCTCACTTGCAATGGGGGCCACAAGTGGCTCTTTAATACACGTTGTGCAGGCATGATTTGCTGGTGTGCCCGGCACATAGAATTGGATGTAGACAAGCGTTTGCAGGAGATTAGCAGCACCGAAACAATAAAAAAGAAAGACTTAAAGGATTGTAATTGCTGAAACAAATAAATTTAACTCTACCCCTTTTGCTGGTGCCGATATCATCCAAATTTGGGACCTTAGCCATCTTTATCAGCTGGTGATAGCTGGGGGTTCAATCATTCCGACACCAAGCTGAAAATGGGCTGCAGGCATTTCAAAGGCGTCTGCGGAGGGTAATAAGGAGCAGCCTGCTAACAATTTAATTTTCCAGCTTCCGCTTTAAGTAAATATTACATCATTGTGATTTTAATGAACTGCAGCTGCTCTGGTGTAGATAATTAGCACTTAGGGATTCTTTACTACGTTGTACAACGCCACTGCATATGTTTCTTTATAATTCCTATGTAAGTGGCCCTGTGTGTTATAATAGTATGTAGGCCACCATGTTTTAGTTTTGGCATTGTGTAGGCTGGATATTTGTCCTCTGATCCAGGACCACAATCAGCTTTGCTCTGGACTGCCTGGCATCTTCAATAGGAGAGGGCCGGGAATAAGTGCTGATCCATACAGGAACCCCCGGGAATATTGCCATGGAAACAGAGAGAGACAGAAAGACAAGAAAAGAAAGGCGTTCAACCTTGAGCTGGCAAGGATCTCTAGTGCAGGATTTGATCATAGTGAGAGTTAGATTACACTTAACCACCATGTATATTTAACCCCATTTGTGCTCTTACATGTTGCACCGTTGGGATCATATTGCAGAGGGGAAGCCGTGGCAGGCTGACCATTGTGTTGCATTGTCTCCGGCACTCATGTGGTTACGGTATACTGAGCAATGTCCATTGGGAACAAGCGGGAGGCTGCTTTAGAACCATACTTTTTTTTTTTTCCGCCCTCCTGTATAATCTGTAGTTCATTCCTATTGATTAAAACCGTATGTTTAACATCTCTGCCCTTTGTTTTTTTCCAAAGACATCAAAATGGACCCAGCAGCTCCTGCCACCCGCATGACCTCCTCCTTCACCATCAACATTTCAACGCCCTCATTCTACAACCAGCCCAAGAAGTTTGCCCCTGTGGTGCCCCCGAAGCCCAAGGTGAACCCATTTAAGGCCCAGGATGATGCCGAACCCAAAAATGCTTCCGCGGGGGCCCTGGAAGGGCCCGGTGTAAAGGCTTTTTTGGGAAAAGTTGGAGAAATCCCACTCGTGTCGCCGTCTAGCGGAGAGCAGGAAGGTAAAGGGAAACATCTGTTCCTACATTGTTCTGGGGGAAAGGATTGTTTGTGACATTGTATCTGTTTACTGAGTGTTTTCCCTGAGGGATGTGTAGGAGTGTTTGCTGAAAAGTGCATTTCATATTGTTTGGCTACATTAACCCTAAAGCTGAACCTAAGAGAGCTTCCAGTCATCAGATCATAGATATGGCGGCAAATACATAAAGAATCTGCTACAGCCATTGAGGAATTATCTGCACCAAAGACAATCTTCCAGAAGTGTTGCATGCCCGTTTATTTCCTTGCAATGGTTTCACCTGCTGCACCCCCAGGTCACTGCAGGACACAATAGTAACATGGGGACTGGTAGATAGAACAAATCAAGGCATCTGAAAGAGCTGCAAGTGTCTGATGTGTTTATTTGCATTGGTGCATGGTTATGAACTCCATATTGGGAGGGGAAATGAAAGGGACAGGCCTGTGATGGCACCAACTGGTAGATACTTGGGATACACGGGGCTGTTTCTCCTTAAATTGAGCTTTGAAGAAAGGTTTTTTGCTGCTGTGGATGATGATAGAGGGATTAAAGTGACCCTGTTGCTTTGCTCTGCATGGTACAGGTTCAAATGCATTTGACGCTCACTAGGTGACAAAGTGAAACGCGTTGGTAATATTGAATTATAATCCATTGGCACATAGAACAAGGATGTGGATTTTAGGAGGTTCTAGAAGTTCTTCATTTATGAGCCTGTTGTACATTCTTGCACTTTGTTAGGCTACTATTGTGTGAAATCCTTTTTGTGGCCCTTCACACTTGTCTGCATGTGTTTTCATGGCCTGCAGTGTTAATTAATTTAGATTGGGCTGGCAACAAATGTTAATGCACAAACAAAACTCACCTGCTGTATTTTTGGCTGTGCCGGGCCCTACAACGCACCGTTCGTGCTTGGATTGAGCTGTAGCCCAATGGGTGGCCACTTATTCTTTGTGGGAACCCGGCATAGGACTTGTTTTAATAAGCATTGCATTGGTACGTGGTTAATGTAATCTTTTGGTTGGTTACATTGGTTTCCTCATCTAACGCGTTTCACAGATACCTCGGGACAGCCATTGTTTACCTCCTACTGAAATTGCTATTTTCCTGATAATTCCCCTGACGTGCTGGTTTCAGTAGTTTTGGGGTCACTGGCCTGGAGTCTGTAGCCCTCATCTGTTTATTTGCTGCATTTTCCCCAAATTATTTTTAAGCTGGGTGGGAAGAAGCTGTAGGTGGGTAGCAGCCCTTGCATTGTGATCCAACTCCTCAGTAACCACCCAAAAACAGCCGGATGGTCACTGAAAAGTGCCGGGTGGTGCGCCCAGCTAAAATGGCCTGGGGAGAACACTGTATTTTGCTGGCATTTGCAGAATAAGAATCGGCAATAGCAGCTGCCATGTTTGCCAGGTTTGCTTTCTGTCTTTGACAGCCGGATGGTTTTGAGTTTTAGACCCTTCTGGTGGAAGTTGCAGTCCCCATTCCCATATTAGTCCTGGTCATCCTGAAACTATAAAACTCTACCAATGTCAGGAGCAGATTGAACGCCTCCATTGGAGACTTCTGGTGTTGTGCTCCCTTTAAATGTCACCTGTTCCTTGAGAAGCTCTGGGCACTCCGATTCTATATCAGTTTGTTGTGCCTGTCACCTGTTTTGCTTGGGGAGGGGCCCCGTTTCCTGGAATGTTTCCTCCTTTGATAAAGGAAATTCTTGCCATAGCAATAAGGGGATGGGCCCTGGTGGCCATTCAGTCGTTGTTTGACCAAAGTGGCCAAAACAATGTCCCTGTCGGTCCTGCCCAAAATAATGTGCAAGGTGATTGGGCACAGTTGTGGCATTCCCATATCAGCTGGAGCCTGCCAGGTCGCCATTCTCAGTCCTGTATGTAGCATGCCGGAATGTCTCAGGTACTGGAAGTATCACAAAGAAGGGTGTTTGTTTTCTCTGTGTATTATTCTTTTCTTGTTCCTCTTCATGCTGCATAATATTGATGGTACAAAAACATCAACAACATAACTGACAGCCTTTGTTGGGTCTTTAGCAAGAGGGTGGGGATGGGAACCACATGGCCTTACCACATTTTTTTTTATTTGCCCCAAGATTGTCCTGGGAACTATTTGGGGTGTGAAGATTTGGTAATGACCATTTCTTGGTTGCAATGGGTATTCTTTGGTTCAGTTTCAATGTATTCGTTTCCTGACTGACGTTTCAAAATTCACATTAAACCCTCAGGTAACTATAACACCTCCAAAAAAAAAAAAAGATTGTTGGTTCCACATATCAATTACTAGAAGTGTAACTCCCAATGCTGACATCAGGTCAGTCTCTTTTCAGGGTCTGTACTAATGGTGGGTTCCAATTTTATTCTATTCAAACATGAGCCCATCCACAATAAGACAAGAGACCGAACAAGAGTGTGACCCTACCTAATGCTACTCGTTTGGTCAAGGGCCCCAAACTCATGTGATACAGTGTGCTATCCTAAGTGGTCCCCCTTTGCTGCTAACTTCTGATAAGGTTAGGGCTCTGGACTCCAAGAACATCCACAGCTGGGTTCCTTCTAAAGCTTTGTGATTATATGCCCCATTTTGGATGTGTTTGGGGTCCATCGTTGCTGTAGGGACCCCAGAATAAGGTCTTGTTCAATGGAGTTTCCATAGTGGCCCCCCTCCGCTGCTATCTTCTGGTTTTAAGGTTTTTATTTCTATTAAACAGGATTTACATAGCACTAACATCCGCCCCTACCTGTCCCCTGAGACCCCCAAACTCCTTGTACATGCTCTTATCATTTCTCGTCTGGACTACTGTAACATCCTTCTCGCTGGTATTCCACTAACCCGACTCTCTCCTCTACAATCTATTATGAATGCTGCAGCCAGACTCATCCATCCTTCCCTCCGCTCCTCTTCCGCTGCATCTCTTTGTAGTTCTCTCCATTGGCTTCCATTTCACCTTAGAATCAAATTCAAGCTCCTGTGCTTTGCCTTCAAATCCCTACACAGTTATTGTCCCACTTACATTTCTGACATGGTTAAAAAATACTTCCCCTGCCGCTCCCTCCGCTCCTCCAATGACCTACTAATGACTTCCTCACTCATAACCTCATCACACGCACGGATACAAGACTTCTCTAGAGCTGCCCCGACTCTCTGGAATGGTCTCCTCGTCCTATTCGGCTTGCTCCTACTTTCTGCTCATTTAAAAGAGAACTCAAAACCCATTTTTTCAAACTTGCCTACCCGGCTTCTTCTGTCATATGAAACCATCACTACTTCCCACACTACATATCTCACATCCTTTGTGTGTGAAATTCCCCCACCTACTAGATTGTAAGCTCTTCGGGGCAGGGTTCTCTCCTCCTGTATCACTGTCTGTATCGTTCTGTCATTTGCAATCCCTATTTAATGTACAGCGCTGCGTAATATGTTGGCGCTATATAAATCCTGTTTAATAATAATAATAATAATAACTAACATATTACGCAGCACTGTAAATTAAATAGGGGTTGCAAATGACAGACAGGAGGCGGAGAGGACCCCACCCCGAAGAGCTTACAATCTAAGAGGTGGAGGAAGTATCACACAATAGGAGGGGGATATGGAATGGTGGGAAGTAGTGAGGGTTTAGGGAACAGAAGAAGACAGATAGGTGGGAGCTATGGGATTTAGAGTCAACTTTAAATGAGCAGAAAGTAGGAGCAAGCCATAAAGGATGAGGAAGACCATTCCAGAGAGTCGGGGCAGCTCTAGAAAAGTCTTGGAGCCGTGTGTGTGATGAAGTTATGAGTGAGGAAGTCATTTTAAGATTATTGGAGGAGTGAAGGGCAGCTAGGGCTATGAACCCATGGGCAACTTCGGCTAAGTTCTTTCTGAAGCTTTTTGATATGTGTCCCCTTATGGAGATGATCATCGTTGGTGTAGGGACCCCAAAATAAGACAGCATTGTTCTGCTCAATGGAGAAGTGAGTAACCATCCGTTCTCCGTTGAACAGAGCAACATCTCATTCTGGGGTCAAGCAAGAGGCACCCAGCTGTAGTCTCGCTTTTGGAGGAAAATCCCATGGACGTTTCTTTCCAATCATCCAGCAGGGACCGATCATTAAAGGATGTCAGGAACCGGCTGTGCAGACCATAATTTTCACCCAAGATGGCCACAACGCTAATATTCATCTGGGGGAACAAGCTTTACTTACTTTAGCTTTACTTCTGTTGTGTCCAAGGGGCAAGAAGTAAAAAGCTATTTTTCTCGGGGTATCCAATGCAAATAACAAAAAGAAAAAACCCCAGCGAAATACAGACAAGAATCCTGCCCCATGCTGAATGAAGTCATTTTGTTTGCACGCCATCCGGCTGTTCATGTAAATAGCTGCTCAGTGTATTATGACCATAATATCGTAATCAGAGGATCGGAGAGCCGTGCAGCCGGATAATTAAGATTCATTGTCTCCAGGAGAAAGCTAAAGAGAAAATTAAAAGGGCCATTAAACCGGAAACTCTGGTGACTTCCATATGAGAAGCCTTCCAGTAACTTTTAGAAATTGCGTGCTTTGGTAACATCCCCTAAAATCTATTTCACCTTTCAGCATGGTCACCACGTTTCTAAAAATTGTCCGGATTTAAAAATTGGCGGAGCATTGTTGCTGTCTTATGCAGCTTCGAAATCTCTGCAGACGGTGGGAACTGTAGACGGATTTTCACGTTATTTGCACCTTTTGTGAACTTTGGCTGTTTGAGGAATTTGCCTGTGAATAGGCCGGCACATTCTGAAGAGTCAATAAAAACCTGTAAAGTGGAAAGACTTGTTTGAGTACTCCAGTATTAAGCTGAATCTCAGCCACATAAACACATGTGAATGCAGTTCTGTACTCGGCAACACATCATTAAATAGATTTTTTAAATACAAGTTCCTGTATTTGTCCTGGTATCAGCCTGTACAGCAGTGCTCATATTGTGGTGAAGAAAAGTGGCACAAAAGGCCAATCATTTGTGCTGGAGTGCCAGGAACATGGTGATAGGACAGTGCGGTGGCTCAGTGGTTAGCACTCCGACATTTGCAGCTCTGGGTCCCAGGTTGGAATCCCAGCCAGGACACTATCTGCATGGAGTTTGCAGGTTCTCCCCGTGTTTGTGTGGGTTTCCTCTGGGTACTCCGGTTTCCTCCCAAATTCCAAATACATGCAGTGAGGTTAATGGCTTCCCCCCAAAATTGTCCTTAGACCTAATAATGACCTATGACTATGATAAGGACATTAGATTGTGAGCTCCTCTGAGGGACAGCTATGACATGACTATGGACATGTACCGTGCTGTGTGATATGTCAGCACTATCTAAGTACTGGATAATAATAATAATAGGAGGAGAAAAGCAGATCTGTATATCCTTGGTTCTTAAAAGTCTATTAATGGGGAAGGGGGGGGGGCTTTGTTTGTAAACAAATGTGTGCGATTCAATCACGTGTTGTGAGCTAAGAAATATGTAATGAGTAATTGTTTATTCCCTATAGAATGATTTAGATATTCACTTTAGGAATTGGGTGATCTGCCATGTGATCTGACCACCATCTGCCAATATGGTGGAGGAATGTAACTAATAGAAATGTAATTGTATAATCTTCCCGATCACCTAAAGTACAAATGACCTAAAAACCTTGTGAAATGGGCTGAATGCTGCAAAATGGTAACGCAAACAAATGTAGCGATTTACATCCGCGTGTCTCTGTACAACACCATACTCAAGTTATTTTAAAGCAACACTGCCAAGCAGGAATACCTTCAAAATGATGGGAGTAATACTTATTTATCCAAATGCCAGAATGCCAACTTTTAATAAAAATCCTCCTCTGAAGTCTGCAAGAAAACCGATGCTTCCGGAATTGTGGATCTCCTGGGTCCCTAAGGCACTCACTATTAGGGATGAGTGAGCGAGTTTTTAAAACTCGAGCTTGCAGCGAATATGGTCGTTCTCGCTTATCGAAATTGTAAGCGAGAACGGGCGATGTAAATTAGCCAACAAGAATGAGTTAAAAAAAAAAAAAGGGAGTTTCTCCGTTTAGAGTTCATCTGCAGTTCCACTGCGATCCCCGGGCACTAGAGGTTAATTTAACTTCTAGTGCCGGGGATCGCAAACAGGAGGATTCCCAGGGCTGCAAGAATGAATGTAGCCCTGTGAATCCACTGGGATCCCGGGGCACTAGAGATTCATTACCCACTAGTGCCAGGGATCGTAATGATTTCTTCGATCTTCCGATGGCCCCGTGAAATTGGTTTGCCGTAATTTCACAGACCCATCAAAAGTTCGAGAAAATTTTCGCAAGAATGCCAGAGGCATTCTCACTCATCGCTTCTCACCAGTTACTCCTGCTGACCCCTATGATAATTACTGTATCTTGTACCCAAGAAAAAGTCTCTTCAGAAAGTGTCGGCTTCCTAGCTGACCTAAGAGTGATAGCATCATGAGCAGGGGAAGCTTTCTCTTTGCAGTTATGCCTGATTTGGAAAGCTTCGCCTCATGACAGGGCCACTTTATTAGGTTGGATGAGATGGATGAATCAAGGGTAAGAGAAGGGTTGAAATTTGTATGTTTGCTGGAGAAAATTCTGCTCCATGTTCCCTCCAATGGTATTTGGTCCCAAGATTTGTGCAGCAGAAACGGATCACACAATCTGAGGTCTCAACTGAGATCTCTGAGCATGTAAAATTCCGTTTTTCAATCAAAAACTGATCTCTGTGTTGAGTAGAGACTGGAGGCTGAAATGGATTCTTCTATCTCTCAGGGACAAATAGTAAGATCCCTGAACTGAGGGGGGGCTCCCACCATCCCGGAACTGGGTCTGTGCCCATTATGAGGGCTCCTGGATCTCCATATTACCTGTGTCCATGATGAATGGCTTTCACTATCCCTGAATGGAGTTTCCGGGACACCAAAATGTAGGCAGGGTCATCCAAAACCCCAAAGTAGAAAGGAATAGTTTTAGGAACTAGAACATCGCTTTTACTTTGATTTTAAGAAATTAAAGTTGATCCATTTGAAAACCAGAATCATCTCTCCTCCTAAACATCCCAAAAATTGCCTTTTTCATGATTATTTGCTCTTTTTTTTTTCCTTAGAATTTATCCTGCCGCCTCCCCCACCCAGCGATGACTCCATTTTGAGCCCCACCATGTCCTTCCCACCTCCTCCACCCTCGTTCAGTGATGATATCCTTGGCTCCCCCACATCTAGTTTTCCCCCTCCTCCACCTCCTGAGTTTGCTGAGCCTTTCCCACCCCCTGTCGAGGAATCGTTCCCATCACCTCCTCCACTGGAGGAAGTCAACGACATTCAGGTAAGAGAGAGAAGAAAATTGGATGTTTTCATTGTTTTTATGGCCATGTTCGTCTATCCACTTTTACAAACCCAATGAAGACATTTTGGTGGTGCTAGATCAGTGCCTTGTTACCAAACTTTGTTTTGTTATACAAAAGGTAATTGTACATTATTTATTACCCTGATGAAGGTTTGGTAACACCCTGACATGTGTTGGGATATTATTTTTACCCTCAACTCTACATCTGGTGTATTATTTTATCAAACTTGCTACTGTTATTTTTATAGTTTTACAAATGTCAGTTTATTTTTATTGTTTTATTATTTTTATGAATTTTTTATAGTGTTTTCAAAACTTTTTTTTTTTTAGTAGGATATTGAAAGGTCAGGTTTTATTGCTGTGTATTTACTGGTTGATCATTATCAACCGTGGAAAGCAAGGGGAAATCCAAAGTTTTAAAGTTGTCACCAAAGCAATGGGTTAGGATTCATCGTCCAGTGATAATTCCCTAAGATTTAAATCCCCCTCTCTTTGGGAAATTTTCTCTCATTTACTGTTCCTTTTTTGTCAAGTCTTCAAATAACGAATGTGTTGATATGTTTACAATCTAACAATAATTTACAAAAGTACTCAATTCTTGTTTCACAGATTCCACCACCTCCTCCCGCTCCACCTGTTCCACTGGTATTCTCACCGAAACCTGCTGCACCAATCCCTTCTAAGCCCATGGCCCCGGCACCATTTGCTCCCAAAGCTCCTCCCTCTACATTTACCCCTAAGCCTTCTGGCCCATCTACTTTTAGCCCTAAGCCTGCTGCTCCTGCACCAGTGGCTCCAAAGCCTGCTTCTCCATTTGCTCCAAAAGTCTCTGCTCCCCACACATTTTCCCCATCACCACCTGCTGCAAACCCACCACCAGTCCAGAGCTTCTCCCCAAAGCCAAGCACGCCATCCTTTTCTCCAAAACCGACTCCATCTCACACCTTCACTCCAAAGCCTTCAGCTCCACACACATTCTCCCCTCGGCCAACAGAGCCAAGCTCGGAGACCCCGCGACCAGAGCAGAAGTTCCCACCATTGCAACCTGTGGTTTCTGAATCCTCCCCATCCTCTGTACCGTCATCTGTACGGGCACCAGGATTCAACTATGCCCAGCAACGAGAAAAGCCTCAAGTGCTTGAAAAAGCAAGGCCAGATGATAATGTCAGGAACCTGAACCCACAGATGGAGCCAAGCAGGAATTTTGTGCCACAAGAAAGTATTAAAAGCGGGGTGATAAAAGCCAATGGAACACCGAGCCCAAAGTCGCATCAAGAACATTTTCAGGCACCAAGACCACAGTCAGATGGCTTCCAAACCAGAGGACCTCAGCCAAGCCTTCAAAGACCTTCTGAGCCTGTAAGACATTTTGTACAACTATGTAAATTAAACACTGGAAAGGGAAAGGGTGGCAAGATAAAGTCCATGGAGAAATGGAAATAATGATTTGGGGCAGAGTTTTTAATTTTATCATGAGTTATCCAGGTGTAGAACACTCAATCTAGACAAAGCTCTCTAAATTGGCCAATCGTCTTCTCGGGTTTTTTGTTTCTAAATACAAACCCTTTGTTGTTCATTTGCATTGATTAGAGGAGGGTTGGAAATCTATCAGGTTTTTAGTTCTAGAAACTGATGTGTTAGTGGAATGCTGGCCGCGACCGTAAAGAATGATTCAGGGCAACTAAACCTGGTGAGTGAATCCACCACAAAGCAAAATGGACATAACTACTTTTAAACTTCTACTCTATTGGGAAGTTTACAACATCAACCAAGTTTACTAGGTCCACTTGGTTTTAAGAGTGAAAGTTTCAGGGCTTTCCAACTTGTTTTTGGGGCTCACCGTCCTCCAATGGGGCTAAGGAGTGTAACCTATGCATAAGAATCTGTCCGCCGACATTCTAAATAAAATAAAAATCATTAGGATACATATGCACGAGCAATCCTCTATACTGAAATCATTTACCTGGATTATAGACTAGTATAGGTGTGTGCCTTTGTGGTTCTGGGGATAAAGAATATTGGTCAGTTTGATTAAGGGAAAAGTTATTATATCGATGTAACCATTATTCATTTTCTTGTAGAATCGGACTGCTGGTTCCACTCCCCTGAACATGAAAGAAGTGGAAGAGCTGGAGATGCTGACCCAGCAGTTAATGCAGGAGATGGACAAGCAGCCCACAGGGGAAGGACACGTCATGGGTACATATCATTTTCTTTGTAATAACTGAAGCTTTCTAGCGTGTCCTCAAGTATTATTTTTAAAGGAATCATGACGCAAGCAAAATCTAAAGCCCAAATGTTGTGGTGAGCCTAAGTTGTTATATAGAAATAAGCAAGCAACCAAGGATTTTAGATTATCTGGGTATACTTGTTTTGGGTCAGTGGCTTGGATTATATAAAAGCCAAAATCTGGCCATATATGTGATGATATTGTGGTATTCAGCATGGTAATATGGAGGGAAAGAAGGAACCAGAGAAAGCATAATATACGTAGATTACATTTCAGCTTTGCTCTGAAGTCCTTCTGTAGTTGGGCAGCAAGTCCGACTGGCCTCCAACATGATGAATGTCTTGCTTGCCTGCTGGAGAGTTGTTTTAATGTTATATGCAGATACAAAGACCATCACTCAGTGAGTTCCTCTGCTGTAATGTGAACTCTTAAGAGCATAAGTTAAGTGGAAGTCTGAAGTTTGTAACCTCCTACAGTCCCCGATGAAGTCTAGGACCTCCCTCAAATAGTGGAAAGGGGACAACTGTTTTAATAATTTTTGCAGCTTGATTGTATTTGGTCTTTTCCAGTTTATTTTTGGTCATTAGTGAGCACATTTACTGTTATGGGTATGAACAAAAAAAAAAAAACAGCTAAAAAGTAGGATTTAGAACCGGCCTACTGAATGTTCAACTCATTGAAGGCAATAGCACCCAAGTGGATACCCTCATCTGGGGAAAATACCTCAGGGTGTGTGTCTTTGATCAGACACAAATTTTAGAACCTCCATTTTGGATTGTTTAATGTCCATTGCGGATGGTGTGTGGTCCATTGCGAACGGTTGACTCACCTGGGCCTGATAGAACCTCTGCCAGAATGTATATGGTTGCTCTTTTCTCCATTCTACTAGGAAGCCTTTCCACAAGATCTTGGATGGTGTCTTTGGGAAATTTCTGTCCTGCTGTGAAGTCTGGTATTAATATTGAATGAGAAGACCTGGCTCACCATGACATTCCAGTTCTCCTAGATTTCTGTAGGGTTATGGTCAGGGCTCAATGTAGGAATATCGAGTGTCTCCACACCAATCTGGTCATAATACTTCTTGGAGCCGGGTTTATGCACCGGGGTACAGTCATGGTGGAACACAAATACAGCCTACACCTAGGTGTCACCACAAGGCTGGAAGAGAACAATTGTCTTTGTATATTGAAGTGTTATCATTCCCCCTAAATGCAGTAATTTGGAGAGATGTCTGAACACGTTTGGCCATATAGGGTATAACTTTTGGGGTCAATGACTCTTTAAGTCTTGTGTCTGTTTGCAAAGGTCACCAATCTATTTATGCTCCTCATTTACGTAGTTCTGTGTGATGGTTTTGTTGGTATGACAAAATGAAGCCTATTCGTCTATACTGCCCGGGGTTATAACCGGCATTAGTAGACATGTGAATTAGATCTGCACTCTGCAATTAAATCTCCTTCTAATTATCTCCAGAATGGAAATCTGTTTGCTGGTTCTCACGCAGATTAGCCTCTGTAGACCGGCTACCAAACTTCTTAATCTTAACTTGTCAGGACAGGAAAAGGGCACCCACAGCTAAAACCTAAGGACCATCTCCAGCCAATAATATTGGTTTTGATTGAAAGGGGGGAAGAGTTTTATTGCACAGGTAATAATTTAACCATAAAAAGACTGACTGTCGGTATTCTTTCCCTCCCGTTAGATCTCTGCGGATTCTGCGGTAAGGGTCTCTCTCGGACGGAGACTGTGGTGCGAGCCGGTGAACACTTATATCACGTACATTGCTTTACATGCTCCAAGTGCGACCAGCAGCTTCAGGGTCAGCAGTACTATGAGAATAAGGGACGTCCGCTGTGTGAGGACTGCTACCAGGTGAGTGCAACAGCTGCAGGGATTGCCAGGTATGTGTTCATTAAGTGAATGCTAGGGGTGCAGAATGCCCAAAATTGCAGGGTCAATGATCCCCTATTTAATGTACAGCGCTGTGTAATATGTTGGCGCTATATAAATCCTGTTTATTAATAATAATAATATTAATAATAATAATAATAATAATAATAGGATACTTTCAGTTCATGCTTCTTCCCATTCCTAGTCATTCCAAAATACAAGGCATGGAACACCGGACTCTCTATTTCAGATTGAGGGATTGCTTCCAAATTTTATTTTATTATTATCCCTGCGCAGCCTGAGAGAGAGGAGCTGCACTAAAAGTGAATCGGGATCTGCTGCAGAACTTATGTAATAAAAAAAGAAGTCACACAGAGTAATAGGTCAGAATAATATTATATATAAATATATAATATTGGCAGCATGGTATTTCAGCTATGTGGCTGCTTGCCAGCAATTCATATAATATGGTTATACAGAGCAATAATGTATATATACAATAATAATATAATAAAAGCAAGCGCTATAATTAGACTAGAAAAATGAACGATTTGTTATCCAATGCTGCACCATTGCAATGCAAAAGAATTCAAAGTTTACCATGACGTAAATCTCAGGCATAAGTTCGGAGTTTTCTGCATCATTTTTGTACAATTCAGCTCCGTGCATGGATCACAATATTAGCTTGTTAGCTCTCTCTAATTGCCCGATTATTTTATAACTTTTGTTCATTTCCCGTCCTCCTTCAGAAATATTCCTTCATTGGTGCTGTGATGATGAAACGCTTATCATAGTGAGGAGAGATCACAGGGAGCCGATACCTTACATCTCCCAATGTTACATTGTAATGGCTCTGTGTGAATTATTCTGCTATGGTGGGCATTGCCCTGCCAAGAGGGGGTTACCTGCCGAAAACCAAAGATGTCAAATATGTTTCTTTATGATATAACACAGAGAGTTCTAATATTGGGCAGTTGCTGGGAACCTAAAATCACAATCCACCCATTGGGAATTATTAAGGAGAAATCTTTCAGTTACATAAGATAGGAACTATCCCGGGTTACCTAAAGGACAATTCTTTTTCTATTGCTGATCATTGGCTTTCAGGTCATCATGCAGTATTGTAATGTTGTAATATTAGTTTCTGTACAGTTCTGTAGTAATATTGGATTCTTTTCAGGACACGTTGGAATGTTGTGCAGTGTGCCAAAAGAAGATTACTGAACGTTTGCTGAAGGCAATGGGCAAGGCTTACCATCCGGAATGCTTTACCTGTGCAGTGTGCCACCGTCCTCTGCAGGGCGAGCCTTTTATAGTGGACCAGAATAACCTGCCGCATTGCGTAGCAGATTACCACCGGTGAGTTTTTTATGGTGGTCATGGGCCCCATTTTCTCTTCCTTGGGGTTATCTTGTATTTTCTCCTTTATATCTCCACGTCTGATTCCTCCAGTATTTCTTCTCCATCTATAATCTTTTCTTATTTTGTAGGCGGTACGCCCCTCGCTGTTCCGTCTGTGGGGAGCCGATTGCCCCTGAGCCTGGCCGGGATGAGACGGTGAGGGTGGTGGCTCTGGAGAAGAACTTCCATATGATGTGTTACAAGTGTGAGGTGAGACCGGCCAACTTCTCCAAACACCACAAACTTTTCGGCACATCTTCACCATGTTTGCCTTAAATACTTGGACTTAAAATCTTCCTCTCTCATGCCTTGTACTACTTTTTGGCCTCACCCTCCTCTTCACCTCCCATCCTCCTTCTTGCCATGGTGTTCCTTATCTCCTCCTCATTTATCTTTCCATCTTCTTTGCACCTTTCCCTTACCCTTTGTAGTCACGGCTCTATTTTGGTTAACTTCAACTTCCCCATCAGCACTTTAAAGGTTTATTTGCCTTCCTCTGGATCAGCTATGTCTATAGGGTTTTATATCTGGGATATGTTTATTTCCTTAGGAGTGGAACTTGATGGACTTATGTCTTTTTTTGTAAGTAATATGGCACCGCTAATAGTTTTTTTTTCATGCATACCACTACCAGAAATGGTTAAAACAACTATATAATAACATATAATTCTCCAGCATTCTTTGATCTGCTAAACGCGTCATCTATTTGGTTCCCTACAGATGTATAGTATAGGATTCTTCAATGCTCTTTGTTCCATTTCATATATGTGTTATATTTGGTCTGTGTGCATGCTTTGTGGTTTTAATGGTTGTATTCAATAAATAATGTTTTACTGTTTTTAGTAGCAGTATGCATAAAAAAACATTCTTGGTGCCATATTTATTTGTTTATTGATTTGTAGGGGTGACAACCACAGCAAATGTGTTTAATGCATGTAATCCATTCCCAGGCACCATTCATTTCCATCTTGTAATAAACTTGTCAGCCAGTGATATGCATATAGCTGATCTTACAAATTAATGTCAGGGTGCAGCTAGGGCCAATCTGAACTTGTCTATGATAATATCTGCCAGAGGAAGCTCGCCTATTTGAATGAAACAATGTGGATACAAATGGAACACTTTGGCTTACTTTGTATTTCTATATTCCAACTGATTGTATTTTGTAATCGCTGTATCAGACTCTCTGTTTTTATTGGTAGTATCAACTGAACTAGCTGCTACACTGACACAACAATTCACAACTTCCTTCTTGGGAGCCAGACACGGGGAAGGATTGAATATGTGGACAGCGTGGTGGCTCAGTGGTTAGCACTCCACCCTTTGCAGCACTGGCTCCTAGGTTGGAATCTCAGGCAGGACACTATCTGCATGAGGTTTGCAGGTTCTCCCCGTGTTTGTGTGGGTTTCCTCCCACGTTCCAAAAACATGCAGTGAGGTTAATTGGCTTCCCCCTCAAATTGACCTTAGACTGTGATAATGACTATGGGGGGACATTGGTGTTCAGACAGCACCATTTGGTTTACCATCAAGCTTTGTGTTCTTCCCAGTTGTTTTTAGCTGGGCGCACCACCTGGCACTTGTGGGCAAAGTTCGGTCACAATACAGGCCACCACCCGCCTACAGCTTCCTCCCACCCTGGTATAAAATTCTAGGCGAAATGCCGAGGCTGAACTGGTTATACACATAGTAATACCCCGTAGTAAGTCAATTCTGGAACTGTCATCATAATCCAACTTCTTTTTGCTCTCTTCTAGGACTGTGGTTGCGCTCTCTCTGTCGAGGCCGACGATTCTGGGTGTTTCCCATTGGACGGCCATGTTTTGTGCAAGAAGTGCCATATAGTGCGCGGACGGGCTGTTCACTGATGCCACCCTCGCCGCCACCTCTTACGAGTACCAGCCTTGTCCACCAAAGACTTGGACCTCCTGACCACACCCGTCCATGCTGCTGCTTCTACTGTAGTTCAGTGTTATGGATATTAACCAGTTTACAGCTTCTGCAGAAACTGCTAGTCACCTGCTGGTCAGCCGTCACTTAGCTGCTAACCACTAGTTAGTAAATCTTTGCTTTTAGCTTGCCATTAAAAAATAAAATGTTGTCTATGTCTTAGCTCCAACATATTCTTTTTTTTTATTTTTTTTTTTCATAACTTTTTTTTTTTTTCATCTCATGAATGAGATTATTGATGGACAAGTTTTTGGTTTCATTTTTAACCTGCAATACCTGTAGTTTATTATAGTGGTTTTTTTTCTAAAACTTCAGAAAGCCTTTTAAGCCCTGAAGACCATTGGAATCCCATGTGCCGTTCCTTTTAATTCTTTAGACTCCAAACTTTTATGTTTTCACTAGTTATTTTCTCACTAACTTGTTTATGTGTTAC
Organism: Pyxicephalus adspersus; assembly: GCF_032062135.1. NCBI lineage: Eukaryota > Metazoa > Chordata > Amphibia > Anura > Pyxicephalidae > Pyxicephalus > Pyxicephalus adspersus. Next base: position 1,103,843 of record NC_092867.1, on the reverse strand, counting down.
TGATTAATTTGCACATGATTTTAATAACCAAAATTAGGTTTAATGTGGCAAAACAAAGGATCTGTTCTGCCAAAACGGATTCTCGTGAATAACGGGGGCCCGAGCCCATGAAAGTGTACAGAGACTATAATATGAAATACAACCCCCCTCTGAAATACTTTAAAATGTGTTCAGAACTTCAGGAGTATATAGGACCATATTTTTTTAATAGTGACCTGTTTTTTTTCTTTTTTTACAATAAACTTCCATATTAAAAATTAAATGAAAAACAATTGGAAACGAAATTGTGACTTGTTTATTTTATTTTCCTTTCATTAAATCTCTGCCCCTTGCTTGCCCTTCTTTAAATCTGGTCTCCCTGTTATTAAATCTGCCCCTCTGGCCTCCCCTTCAGTCCTATACGGTTGTAGCGACTTCTCCCCTGGACTGACATTGCTCCTACTTCACTGCACACTGCAAACTTCACACAGTGTACATTAGAAGCTGAAGCTAGTCACATGGAGCCTGCCTCATTTCCTGGTTGGAGGATGTCCTGTATCATCTAGCCCTTTCGTCCCCAGTCTCTCTGTCTATGGCCCCTTTCATTCATTGGATTCATTTCTTATCAGAGGTTTATCACCACCTATGGGCATTACCTAGGCTGGTCTGGCCAGGGATGCCCTCTCCTCTAGGAAGACATCCACCCACTAATCGTTTAATATTTGCATCCTCCATTGCTTCCAATAAAGCCAAAGACTCCTGAGAGGTGTACAGGGGCACCCTGCTGATTCCCGGACTATATTCAGCACCTTGTCAGAGCTTTCCACCATCCCTAATCTGTGGGGAGTAACAAAGGTACTGGGGAAGGCAGAACATGATCTCCAGCTTTCAAAATTACAACACTCTACACCAAACTGACAAGGTTTAAAAGATGATGGAGTTAAGGGGACTCGGTAATGGATCTTGAAGAAAATGGGTGGATGGAGCTTGGTGGGTTCATAGTGATGGAACTCTGGGAGGTCAGGGAAATGGAGCTAGGTGCAAAACAGACTGCTGGAACTTGAGGAGGTCGGGGTGATAGATGGAGCCTAGGCTGATAGAAAACAAGTTGATTGAACACAGGGAGGTCTTGGTGATGGAATTTTGACTGATTGAACACAGGACGTTGTGACGATAGAGCTTAGAGTGATGGGAAAAAGGTTGATGGAACACAAGTTGGTCATGGTGATGGCGTTTAGACTAATGGAACACTGCAGGTCATGGAACTTAGAGTTATGGATTGCAAATGAACCTTCGAAACAAGCACAGGGCTATCATGGTGATGAAGATTTAGGAATACAGGGAGGTGATGTCAGTGAAGCCTCAACCGATGGAACATGGAAGATTATGGCAATAGAACTTGGGAGCGGAGTGATGGAAAATGGGGAAGCGGCACAGGTCACAAATGAACAGCCCAAGCAAATACTGGGAGGTCACGGGAGGTCATGAAGCTTTGACTGATGGAACACAGGGAGGTCATAGTGATGGAATGTCAACTGATGGAACATAGGGAGGTCGGTGGAGCTTCAACTGATGGAACACAAGGAGGACATGGTGATAGAGCTTTGACCGATGGAACACAGCAGATCATAGCGATGGAACTTAGAATGATGGAACATGGGGAGGTCACAAATGAAAGAAGCAAGCACAGGGAGGTCATGGTGATAAAGTTTAGAATGATGGAACACAAGGAGGTCTTAGCGATGGGGCTTAAAATGATGGAAAACAATGATGGAGCACTGAGAGATTGGTGTGATAGGGACAAATGAGGTCACGAATGAACAGTTCAAGCAAGCATTGTGATTCACATTCTTTTTAAAGACATGCAAGTATTAGAAAGAAATGATAATTTAATGGAAGTACAAGATGTACTTTTCTTTGGTTTGATTATCTCCTTGCGGTTTCACAACAAAAATAGCTCCATGTGTAAGCCAAGATGACAAAATGACAATAGCGCTAATACTGGTAAAAAATCTCAGCTTTTATTTTTTTATGTCATTACAAAAGCTGCTTTCCATCTCTTTAAAGAATACCTAGTCATCGTGCCATGAAAGTCCTTGTTCCTTGCTATGGAGAGACAACCATCTCCTAATTGTGCATGCCATCAATGCTCCATCAATAAAATCACAGTGCTAGTTCACCGATATGCAGGTGAATGTTGAATGTGTGCATTTGCATAGGAAGTGAATAAAGAGGCTACACAATATCAGCAGCACTATAATCAGAGAATGGAGGAAAACGCAGACATGGCATTTGTTTATAAGGCGTAATGCTTCAGCATAGTAAATGTCATCCAGTTTGGGTCTACATCCAGTTTATTATTTGTCTGATATAAAATCCTTCAATACCACAAAAGCTACAGAACCTCCCATAAGTCTCCCTGATAATCGTGACATTATCTTGCTCCCCCTCCCCGCTTGTAAATGAGCTTTGGAAAGCTCCAGGTCTGCAGGGAACACAGCCTGGGCCACGGATTGCAATAAATCTCTGGGCTGTGGCCATTCCAGCAAACAACACGCACATGTCAGACATTAGCAGACATTTCTCTGGAACATCACACTTCCACAAACTGCCCAAATGTTGTCACCAGAACATTTTCTGTAATATAAGAAATATTCATACATATGTGCCAGTCTATATAATGTATCCTATAAATAGCTGTATGTTGGCAAATTCATTGTTGGACTGGTCACAGGGAGTTTTGTATGTTATCTGTGGCTTAGAATATTGACTGGCTTCTAGGGATAGCTGCTGTCCCGTCTCCTGATGGCGGATGTGCTGTGATTGGTGGCTAGGGGCATTGAGAGTGTTTGCCCCTACAGCCCCACTTACCCCTTACTGCCCCTTGCTATGGATTAAGGCCGGAGAAGAAAGATTTCCTTATGCCTTGCCATTGATGGCGTAACTGCAGCCATTGTAGACTGCTATGGGGCAGGGAGCTCTCTGGCTACCATACCCTTTACCATTTGACAAATACATTTGGAAAAAAATAAAGCCGAAATCTCCAGAATAAAACCAATGCAATACTCACATTCCTTCCAGAGCTATCTCCCATGGTAGATGAGTTTCAAAATAGTGAACATCCCAAATGCCAAAGACACCATTACATTAGCATTACATTATTTACAAAGGTTCAATGTGTCACGTTTTGCCATTAGTGGTGCATTCCTCTGGAGGTATTATTGTAAGAGATGGGGCAGCAATTCCAAAGCGACCGAGCCCCTAGAGATCCAGACGCTTGTGACAACATCCCGAATATAGATGTGGCCGAACACAAAATTTGTATAGAAAGGGTTTTACTGCTCCTCACTATATGAATGTGTTTATATGTTGAGCCACCTCTATATGGTATTTAAGTATAAATGAACAGAGAGGAAAGAAAGAGGTTTGAGGCTCATAGGTTTTTCATGCAAAGAGTGAAGTGTATTGATTGATTATTCAGTACATAGGTCATCAAATACACATATAAGTAAATATTATAAATTATAAATTTATCAAACTGATTCCTACTTTTTCAGTAGACATAGAAAGTGTGCACACACCTCGTACAATGCCAGGATTTTGTGATGTAAAATAATCAGATCACAATAAATCATTTCCAAACTTTCCTCAAGCTTTAATGTGACTTCTGTCCAAGAGAATTCAATTGAAAAAAAATGAAACAAATCTGTTAGGGAAAAATATAAAACACATTCTATAAGCTGATACATAGGTGTGCATACCCTAACACTAATACTTAGTAATAATGTAATTCCATCTAATTGTAATTCAGTCTTCTGGTGTCGGAGTATCAGCATGGAACGTCTTGGCTTGGAACTCTCTGCAAAAATCCTCCAAATCTCTCCGATCACATCTCTTGTACACAGCTCACTTCAGGGCACCCCACAGATTTGACATTTTTTCATTTTCTTCTAGTGAAGCCATTCTTTTGTTGGATGTATGATTGGGGTCATTGTCATGTTGAAATGTGAAATTTCTCCTCAACTTCTAGCAGATGTCTGAAGGTTTTGGACCAAATTGACCGATATTCAGAACTGTTCATTATTCCCTCCACCTTGACTAAATCCCCATAAATAAAAGCAACCCCAGGGCATAATGCTGCCACTGCCATGATTCCCGTGAAGATGGTGCCCCTATCACCGACATATTAAAAATTAATATATGAAATGTGGTGATATATCATCATATCACCCATAGAGGTAGATACCTAAAGACGCACATTAGTAAATTCCCACAAGACATTAAAGATTTGACAAGTTTTATTAAATCGATTTAATACCAAGCAAGATCCATAGTGAAAGATGTTTTAATGGTAGTTTGGATTATAAAACTGACGATGTATAGGTGTGGAGGGAAGATCAAAGGTTTATGGGATTTTCTAGGTGATAAAGAAGTGAATGTAAAGGAAAGTAACACGTTGTTCTGACGCAGACACCTAAATATTACTAAATATTACTTCCAATGGCTGTTATGGATTCATCCTCAGAGTCTGTTCAAGGCCAAAGATTTGAGAGGAAAGAAGACTTGCTGGCAATAGTTATTCCATGGAAGAGAAAGAAGAGTTTAAGAGTCGAAGAAAGGAAGAAAAAGAAAGATCTCTTGGGTGTCCTGGATTCTGGTGTGTAGAGAAATGCACAATTTCAGATATCTGTACATATACTATGGTGGAGAAAGGTCAAATAAAATAATTGAAAGAGATCCAATTGAGAAAACGGTTAACATATGTTAACAATAAAAAATAAAAAATGTTAGAACTTAATTATTCTCTATAGTTTGCCCAAGACCCATAGACCCCATACATGCAAAGATCAGGTCTTTGAATAAGACATAGCTAATGGTTAGATCAGCCTTTCTCAACACATTTAGCCCTGAAGAACCCTTACAATATTTTCAGTTTTTGGGGAATCCTTTCTACAGCTGTGGTGGATCATTGGGAAAAAAGCCTCCTAAATTGGTGCCCAGTGGAAAGAATGAATGGCTCTTCTTTAGGTTTCTCATGCCATGGTATATGTGGGTGTTTTGTGTTAGAAAGACGTTTTTGGTATTTTATTTGTAAAAGAGAGGTTATTATTAAGTAATTATCATTCATTCTCTTGCAGAATTGGACTGCTGGTTCCACTTTTTCGAACTTGAAGTTGACGCAGTAGGTAATTAAGATGGACAACAAACCCACAGCAAAAGACCATGGTATGTGTATGTAACAATAATGTTAAGAAGAGATGGGGTCAGGGCTCTATCAAAAGTAGCTGGGGCAAAATTTAAGGAACAGTCAGGTGTTTACTAAAGGATAATAGACGTCAGTGCAGAGAGTTCCCAGGTTGTCCCATCGGTTCAGGCAACCTGATCTCTGCAGGACCAGGGGATCTTTGCCAATGTCTGTGTCACCCACCTTGCACTTCTCTGCAGCCAGCAGCAGCTCTGTTCAGGGATCCTGTCCGCTGGTCATGTAATTCCCTGAAAGCTGCCGATTTGCTCCAGAGACCCAGAATATTCCTCAGAAGCTCTCCATCTGCTGGCAGAAGTGTGAACACCACCTGAACTGCCTCTGCTTCAGCACTCCCTCTGGTGGTAGGGTAGGATACCTTTAGGTCACATGGCCTCTATCCATCATATGACCTACCCTATATATATGGAAATTACTGGCAACAAGAGATTGCCTGAAAAAAGGAGTATCCCTTGGCTATGTTTCCAGGTTCCAGTTGTTTCTGTTTGCATCTCCAGTTTCTTGGTATACCAACCCCAGTTTCGTTTGACTTCTCTTGATTGCTGCCTGCCCTGACCTCTGGCTTGTCTGAGCACGCTCCTGTCTTCCCTTCTTGTACTATGGTTTGCTCCTGCCTGTCAGCAGTTACCGGCCTCTGTGGGCACGAGGGCCGCAACCTGACAGCCTGCAGCGCAACATCCTCAACTATGGAGGCTCTGGAGAAGACCAGGCTGTTGCTAAGACTCTGCGCCCCGTGCAAGTCTCTGCCAACCAGGCTGAGGACACCAAGGCTCCACCACCCCACCCTGTGACACCACGACACAACCTAGAGCAAAGTACCAAGACAACTGACAAACCAGGAACAATCCTAAAGAGGCAGAGAGCAGGCAAATGTAGGAACAGGCAGGATTCAGTAGCTGGAGTAGAAGCAGGAAAGTACATGGGAACACAGAAACATAGGAAATCACTGAAATTCATGGGTGTCCCTGGGGATAACAAGGTCATGGGAGGCACAAAGGTCAAAGCAAGCACCTGATCCACCGAAGGTAAGTATACCTGGCAGCGCAGTGATCACAGACGGTATCGGTGGGGGGATCAGCACCAGTACCAATGCTTTTCTCTTCTTTCCAGAGAAGCGTTTTCAGTATAATCCTTCTATAATTCAGCCCAGTACATTCATCACATCGTTATTAGCTTGTTAGCTCTCTTTAATTGCCTGATTCTGAGAAGATTATTTTTACATTTTTTTCATTCCTTGTCCTCTTCAGAAATATTCCATCGTTGGTGCCGTGAGCCGGATTGTGATGATGAAATTATCTCCTCCTCTTAGAGGATTAAATTAGAGCGTTGGCGAGGCGAGATCACAGGGAGCCATTAAATTACATCTTCCATTGTTACAGTGTAGGGATTCTTTGTGAACTATTGTGCTTTATAAATGCTATGGTGGCGACTGTATGTTTTGCTGAATTTGCTTTCTGTTACTTTGCAGGCTGTGTGGTCACCTATCGCCAGTCTCAGCAACAACATTTCCTTTCCTACCCAATTTTCCTCTGCTGGACTATAGATCATTTCACCCCATGTTACAGAGATAAGGAGAGTCGGGGTGTTCTGTAATCCAGGGTAAGAGAAAATCCAAAACATTGCTTTGCTTTTCAGTGCAATAGTGGCCGTGTGGTTTGCACATGCAAGGAAGGTAGATCAACAGGTAGTTTTTGGTACAGCATTTTTCAACAGACGGATGATGGAGAGATGTGTACGTATTGCAGAGATGCATTGAACCTTGCATTTGTCAGGACACATTGGAATGTTGTGCAGTGTGCCAAAAGCAGATTGATGAGCGTTTGCTGAAGACAATGGGCAAAGTTCATTACCCAGAATGCTTCACCTGCGTGGCATGCCACCGTCCTCTGCAGGGCGAGCCTTTTATAGTGGACCAGAATAACCAGCCACATTGTTTCTCAGATTACCACCGGTGAGTTTATTCTTGTTTATGTTGGATGGAACATCATCAGCTCTTACGTTGCTTCCTTGTGGTCTTCTTGTCTTTCCTTCCTCATATGTTTCTCTGTCCTGATTCCTTCACAGTCATTACCCATCTAACATTAAAACAACAATATATCCCTACTTTGTAGGCGGTACGCCCCTCGCTGTTCTGTTTGTGGGGGGCTGATTGCCCCTGAATCTGGCCGGGATGAGACCACAAGGGTGGTGGCTCTGGAGAAGAACTTCCATGTGAGGTATTACAAGAGTGAGGTGAGACTGGCCAACTTGTCCTCAACCCAATACTATTCTGAATGTTGTGTTTATTCATAAGTGTAATTGCTCCTGGATTTGTGTATCATTTTATAGCTTCACTATCCTTCCATCTTCCATCTTGCTCTCTAATATAAATAATATATACAGGTGCCAGTTGTATCCATACTCAAATCTTGATGCGATTTGTGTATTTCCTCCAGGTCTGTGCAATGATCAAGTTTGAAACTTGTTGGAACTTCTTTTAGTAAAGACTTATAACTGCTCTCTCTCCTTGTGTGGGGTATTAGTCTTGTATCTGCCCCAACGTTATTGAATGTCATAAGCATGTATTGGGTGGATCTGCTGGGTCTCAAAGCCATGCATGGCGCATTGATGACGTCAGGTATAGTAATAAATGGGATTGCAGAGTCATTTGGTACACACAAATTAGATTTATATTCTTTGTGCTTATAGAAGTTATACATTTTAATTAAAGTTTTTGTGTAACTTCAAACTGATTCTCTCTTACTGATTTCGTCTCTTTTTTGACAGTAGTAGGGTGTTAAATTCTGAATGTTTCCCTCTTTTAAGTCATATCCTTTATTTACTAGAAGCCTAATATGTTTTAACAGCCTCAAATTTTTAGATATGCCAATAAAATATATTCATTCATTTCCTAATTTCTCTTCCTTCTTTTTCAATACCAGCCATAGGAAATTGTGATGAAGTTTCTCACCCTCTTCTCTTTCTTGCGGGACTGTGGTTGTGCTCTGTCTGTTGAAGCTGGTGACTCTGGCTGTTTCCCTTTGGACGGCCACATTTTGTGCAAGAATTGCCATATTGAGCATTCACGGGCCGTTCACTGATGTCACCCTTGCAGCCACCTCTTACCATGATTTTGTTTTAAGAAAACATGAAGAAAGAAGCTGGGTTTTTTTGGCAATTGGTTAGTATATTCAGTGAGTTATATTCAAATTCATATAAAACACAATTCTTCATTCAGTAAATGAGTGAAACAAATAAGTGGGGTGTAAGACTAAAGGTGAGAGATCCAAGGGAGAGAAGGGTGAGGGAGCTTTGACATCTCAAAGTACATGGGCTCAGGAAAGTTAGGGTGGTGACGTTCTGGGGGTTCAGGTTGAAGTATCTCGGAATGAGGGAGCTGAGTAATAAACACAGTTCAGATCTGGTTCATCTGGTGGGGTCAAGGGTGATGTAGCTCTGGGGGCTTTGGCCTAAAGAGCTATGGGAACTAAGGGTTAAAGAGCTATTGGAGATCAGGATGATTGAGCTCAAGTGACTGGACTCTGAATGATTAGGATGATAGAAGTAGGGGTGAGGGAGCCATGGGATCTCAAGGCGATTGAGCTCAGGAAAGTTAGGGTGGTGGCGCTCTGGGGGTTCAGGTTGAAGGATCTCAGGATGAGGGAGCTGAGTAATAAACTCAGTTTAGAGCTAAGTCATGGTGCTCAGAGTGATAAAGCCCTTGGTAACCAGAGTAATGGAACTCAGGATGAAGAAGTCCAGGTAGATGTAGCTCTGGGGTTTAGGACTAAAGAACTATGGAGATTGAGGGTTATGGACCTATTGGAGCTCAGGGGCTCATAGTGAATAAACTCTGAATGCTCAGGGTGATGGGGCTATGGGTGGGAGAGCTTAGGGAGGGCAGGGTGAGGGATCTTTGGCATGTCAAGGTGACTGAACTCAGGTAGGTAAAGTTCTGGGGACTCAGGTTGAAGGATCTCAGGATCAGGGTGCTGAGTAATGAACTCAGTTTGGCGTTAAATGAGTCAAACTACATGAACAGTCCAAACCAGCACTCCACAATTATATGATTATGACATGACAATGAAAGATAATACTATACAATTATGAACAATGCACTTTCCTCAAATCTCACGTGTGAATGTTATTTCAATAAGTTCCACCTTCAACTATCATTAGTTTTTACCTGGTTTACACTATAAAGATCCTTGTTTTGGCACTTCCTGTTGGGGAGGACAACACTCCCTGTCTCCTAGTTGTGTTCCTTGTCACCCTGTAATACGTATTCCCTGGTGGAGACTGTGGCTGTGCTGACATGCCTAGTACAGCTGTGGTCCATCATTGTCACTGTACAGCCTGAGCTTTCTGATATGGTTGCATTTGGTGAACACATTTGATTAAATATTGGGATCAGAGCCAAGGACAAATTGCTTCAATATGAAACTTTTATCATGCGTTGCCTCTCAAAGTAATTCCTTTGCACCTCCAGATGTCTCCAGTTTCTTTGTTTGAATGATGCCCAATGGTATTTAACCCAAGTCTGCAAAGACCAGGTTCTCATAGACCAGGCCCCTGGTTGACATATCACCATCCAGCTTGAACTTATATTTCAGAACACAGTGTGCAACTTCTGCAATGGTAACAACTGCCCACCAGTAAATAAAAGAAGCTGGAATGATCCATGATATCACCAAACCAGCCAGTAGACCTCAGTCCATGCTCATGGTATTGGGCATCGGTTGCCAATTTCATGGTGGACAAAAAACCTTTCTAGAGAGAGTTAAGAAGGGAATTTCTAAAAGGTCATACTTATCCAGAAAACAAGACTTCAGGGTCATGACCTAGACATGCTTGTAGTTGGCTATGACCCTCAGGTCTGCATTACAAAAGTGTTTTTGTAGATGTGTATAGACCACAGATGATATATTAGTCTGTTGTACTTGCCAAAGTAGTTCCAGCCCTGAGATTTACTTTGGCCACAAGGCTGGAAGATCGTTTTTGTATGCTATGGTACTTAAAGTATCCCAACCTAGAGCCCAACTAATGAGAGCTTAGCTTTAAAAACACCACATAGATCACAAAATTCTCTCTTTTGCCAGCAATAAATTAATATTGTTGGTTCAGCAATGTTCATAGCTGCAGCAAAGCTTAAGCTATTGAAGGGCCGTAGAAAGCTTCAAGGTTAGATAGCAATACAAGCCCTGGTTGAGTAATTCATATATATGCATGTGTCCACCCAAAATAGATATGGAGCCTGGTGGGATAGGTCAATCTATGGCTTCCCATAGATATTTGATACGCCATGATTCTTGGCTCCGTTCCTGTCCACTTTGTATAAAAAAAGATAAAATAAATAACAAATCTGGCAGGGGTGGTGGCAAACCTGAGAACTTCTGCATGCAGGAATGGTGGGTATCACTCATTAAATGCACAGAAGACATACAGACTGCGGAACTCAGCCCAAAGACAGCGGGCACCGCTCATAACGGGCCGGATTTATTAAAGCTCTCCAAGGCTGGAGAGGATACACTTTCATTAGTGAAGTTGGGTAATCCAACAAACCCAGAAAGGATTTCTTTAGTCATTTGTTTTTTGCTACCAAATGTTTTGAATACTGGGCCAGACCCATTCCAGGTTTGCTGGATCACCCAGTAGCCCAGTATACCCCAATAGGTAGGTTAACAGACCCCGAGCCATGGACCAGTGCAATGAAAGCAATGTTCTCCATCACTCATCATTAAATAAAATGCTCAGCTCTACATCCAAATATTATTTCTTTACTACATTGGAAAATAAATATTTTTTCATGTTTACATACATTTGTTATCAATAAATATTTCACATATAGTAATAACACTATAGGATAATAAAATCTGAATATTACATGCAGAAAAATAGACATTTGATCTTTCTTTAGATTCACACTAAAACCAAAGTAACATTTCTAAGGGACAGGAGATCCAGGGGACAAACTCACAAAATGTATCCTTGGTCCTGAAATAAGGGAGCATTGGTGGTGATTATGTAAATTTGCCCCGGGATTGGGGACTTTTCTTATACAATGAGCTCCCAGGTTTCTTGGGATGAAGTCATCAGCAATTATTTTAAGGCGTTGTCCTGTGAAAAAGAAGAAAAGGTGGAATTTAAGATATGGATTAGAGTCTTATGGATATTACATTTAAAGTGAATCTGACATGGGGTGGATGTACTGAAGGATTTTGTACAATCAAGCAATGATCCTGCTGAAACAAGAACATGCTTGCTCTATGGTCACAGAATGCACTCCTGTGGGATATGCAGGAACATGCACACAGATACACATGGACATTATTAACAAGGCTGGCTTGACTATGAATGTGCATACCAGTGTCCGAGCATCACAAATCTTGAAAACCCTAAAATAAAAATGTGACTTCTTCTATGTGTTGGTTTGTTTTTCTGGGGCCCAATATGAGGAACATTCATGGAGTTTGACATATAAGTGATGTTCTGTGCATCATAATACTCTTTTGCCCATAGAAAGTTACTGGATGATGTCAGGGTCATGGGGTGTGTTATAGACAGCCTGGGGTTACAGAAAGAGTTTGGATGACGCAGAGCATGGAGGGTGTTATTGGCAGCCTGACCACACGGAGATGGGTTGGATGACACTGAGCTCAGGGTTGTGTGTCAATGGCTGCTAATTTACAAAATGAGGTTGGATGGCACTTAGTCGGAGAAGTGTGTCACTGACAGCTTGGGCACACAGGAAGGGGTTGGTCAGCATTGAGTTGGGGGACTTGACATTGACAGTTGGAGCACATAGGAAGGGCTTAATGACTCTGAAGTGAGTTGTGTGTGTCATTGATAGCACAAGAAACTGGGCTAGTATTGAAAAAATCCTCATCCCTGGGAGTTATTTAACCTCTTAGAGTGAGTTACAGTTGGTGAAAACACTACCCATGGATTCACCATTGTCCAACCCCTTCTTATTAGCTAAGCCCACTCATCCAGTGTGCAAAGGAAGGGGTTTGATTAATCTGAGCAACAACCCCCCATGCTTGGTATCATCCAACCACCTGTGAACCCAAGCTGGCAAAGCCACACACTCCTTAGCTTAGCATTATCCAAACCCAGGGTTCTCCCCAGGCACTTTTAGCTGGGCGCACCACCCGGCACTTTTCAGCACCCACCAGGCTGTTTTTGGGTGGTTACCAAAGAGTTGGGTCACAATACAGGGGCTGCCACCCACCTAAAATTTTTTCCCACCCGGCTTAAAAAAATTTCTGGGTTGAGCACTGTAAACCTTTCCTGGGCTGACAATGAAATAGCCCTACCCTCCTACTTAGAGTCATCCAACCCCTTTCTATGTGCCCAGGATGGCAATAACAACCCCCATACATGTCATTCAACCTCTTTCTTTCAACCAAGTGATGAGAAACCTTAACCATTCCTGTGAATCCAAACTGCTCCATAGATCCGCATTTTCCAAACTATTCCTGGGATCTCATGCTGCCAATGGAACCCCCTTCCCTCTTACTCCATCATCCAACCTCTTTCTGTGTGCCAAGGCTGTCAGTTCAAACCCCAATAGGTAATGTCATCCAACCTCTTTCTTCCAACCAAGTGATGAGAAATCCATCCCGTTCCTGTGAATCCAAGCCAATTCCCGAGCTTATCATCATTCAGACCAGGTGAACCAGGCTGTTAATGGAACGCCCTTCCACCTTACACAGAGTCATCCAACCCCTTTGTATGTGCCCGGCTGTAGTAAAACGCGTATGCTCAATATCATCCAAGCCCTTCCTTCCAACCAAGTGATTGGAAATCCAACCCTGTAATTCCAAGCCACCAAAACAAATCTGCCTGAGCTCAGCATCATCCAAACCTTTCTTATGATCCCAGGCTGTCATCAACTTATTCCCTGGGCCAGATAAAAGACCTGACACAGAATCTGGCCATGGTGACAGCAAAAAGAAGATGGTTGAAGGAACAAACAAGAGATCAATTAATGCAGAGTGGACAACAATGGACGACATGGCCTCCTAAGCTTGTTACTTTTTATGGCCTATAGCGACATTTATTGGAGGTGCTTATAATAATTTTAAATAGGGACACACTGAGGGTTGATCTTTTCAATGTAGATTTGCCCTAAGGGTTAGGTATAGGGGACAGTTTGGAAAATATTTCCATGAAATTCACCCGATGGAACCCAATGGAGAAAAGCTCAGCGCTTGCTTGATAGAGAATAAACTGTCCAATAGAAGAGCAGATAATTCCATTTGGTACTGGACTGGTTAATGGAGGTGGAGAAGTCTCTTCAATTATCCTCCTGTCTCCAATCTGTATAGTGAGGATCTCTGTTGTCATTGTAAAAACAAGATGTTCTAGTTGTTTAATGACTCATAATGAAATGTCCTTGCTTCCTGAGCTTTGCCTAAACAATGTTTTGCCTATGACAATATTTTATATCTCCATTATCATAAACTCAACCTTGTTGTAAGGCTCTTATTGAAGCCCATGTTCCCTCCTTCTGACTGTAGTGTATTCTTTATGTCAGTTCTATCGCTGACTCTTTGCTGAAATGTTTTCACTTTTTATGAGCTGCCTTGAATGTTGTGAATATTTATCATGCTGCAATGCATGCAATGCACAAGAGCCCCGTACAGCTCACATTGGGCTCAGTACAGCAGCACTCCATGCAGGGAAGTATTTTTTCTTTTTTAGCGCCCCAACTGCAAAGCATTATATTATCATAAGACACAAGGTGACAAATGTTTGGTCCAAAATGGAGTGTGCATCGGAAGCTGCAGCAAGCCAAATACAGCTGGCCTCATTTTCTGTCTGGAGGACATCAAGCATTATTTTTCCCTTGAATCCAAATCTTTTTATCCATTTTAGGAATAGAAGGAACTACTTTAAGGTTTTTATTTCTGTCTTTATCTACATTTCAGAATTTTTTTTCTTCCTAAATACCAATTTTAGCTTTAAAGTAAGTATGTCCATGCAGAACAATAGAAGCTGCCATTGTTGACATATTCCTAAAAATACCAACAACATGGCAGGTATGCTGACTAAATGGGATCTATTCAATGAACTGGAATAAACATGCCAATCACAAAAGTCAGAGCAAAGTCAGAAGTCTTTGTTCTCATACTTGTTCAAGTATCAAATATAAAGAATCAACATGACAGCCTGGCAACCAGAATTTTCAGAAGCAACCCATCAGTGCTGGCAGTCAACATGTTCCACCCATGAAAAATTCCCCCAATTAAACCCTTCCAGTTCCATTTCCCCAATTACAGATACAATGATATGCAGTACCTTCAATCTACCTGCAGATGGCACTAGGCTTGCACCTATTATCACAAACATGCAATAGGGACAACTATGTATAACTATGTATGTCATATATTGAGGGTTGTCACCATTATTTTCTCCTCCGGGGAGCTCTCACTGCCTTGTGCACTGCAAAAGCTGCTGCTATTGGATGAGGAGTATGAAGGCATTGGCTTTCGGCAGAACTCCAAAGACTGGTTTGCGAGATTCCTTACATATAGAAAGAAAGAAAATGATGGTTAATAATTTTAAGTGCTTACAAAATGTATATAAATGGTTGGTCAATTCAAAAGGGATGGAGCCTGGTGGGTTGTGCCAGGTCTTGGATACTCCAGCTGTTAGTTAAAAGTTTGTTGGTGCTTCCAATTCTTCCTATTACATTCTCCAATCCATCCAGTAGGAATAGCGGAACCATAATGGGCTCATATTTGGCAAAGCAGATGTACAGATTTGGGAACTGAGTTTGGGGATGGTGGGAAACTCCTATAATGGGCACAGTTACAGTTGGGGCACAGACCTGGGAACTGAATTTGGGGATGGTGGGAAACTCCTATAATGGGCAAAGTTAGGGTACAGACCCAGGAACTCAATATATAATATTGAGCACAGCAGGTGTTCAGACCAGGGAACGGTTCGTGGACATTGGGAACTCATAATGGTCACAGATGGTGTGCAGACTTAGAGACTTGGTTTAAGGATGGAAGGAAATCTTCATAATGGGCACAGTTGGGGTACAGACCTGGGAACTCCAATTTCCAGTCCATCACAGTCCCATTCTCCAATCCATCCAGTAGGAATAGTGGAAGCATAATGGGCTCATATTTGGCAAATGAGTTGTACAAACTGGGGAACTGAGTTCAGGGATGGTAGTAAACTCCCATAATGGGCACAGTTGGGGTGCAGATCCAGTAACAGAAATAATGAGCACAGCAGATGTTCAGACCTGGGAATTAAGCATCGGCATAGGGAGCACCCATCCTAATATGATGAGAAATCCAAAGCAACAATGGAGATATGTTCTAATAATGGCAGCTGTTGGAGCTGGGATCTCCCCTCACATTGAGAGAAGTGTAGCTCTTTATTTCTTTTGTCCCTGGAGAATTGGAGGGATGGAAATAAAAGATTGTCACTCTTTTCCATTTTATCCAAAATTAACGCAAATGTTTTAGATCAGTTGTCGTCAACCTTTTGGTTGTCAAAGACTACTAATTTCTTGGACTCTGGTTGAAGCCTGCGATCTGTACAGGAGACATGGTCCTTGGCTCTGGCTGGTGTCCCCCCCCCATGAGGTCCTTCTCCTGACCCCGCTGGGGGGCACACCAGCTAGAGCCACTGACCACCAAAATTGCCCTGCAGACTGACCACCGATTGGCGACGGCTGTTTTAGATGGTGTTATCCAGGCTAAAGAAATTTTGTAAAAATATAGGAGCTATGTAGGTTCTTAGACAAATCTTAGTGAGCTTTATGAATTTGTTCAAACTTTGCTTCTGCATTAATTAATAATGACCAATCATTGCTTCCCCCCCTCCTTGTGCAGGGTGATTGGTCCGGTATCCATCCCCCTCCGGTATGGTGCAGGTAGCATGTAGTGGGTGGACCTACTGACACCCTATCACATTTTTGCTTTGCCCACCAACTAAGCTTTGTGCACCGACAATGATGTCACCACTACCTTTACAAGGAGATATTCGGGTTTGCAAAGACACTTGATTGGCATTTTTGTACATTTTTTTCCTTTGTGGCTTTTGAACAATATTTATTTAAACTGAAGGTTTTTTTTTGCCCAGAGCCAAGCTTTAAAAACAAGAAAAACTTCAAGGACTTCCTTAAAATTTCATTATTTTTGATTCTGCAAGAACCCAGCACGATAATTCATGGACAAATTATTACCATTTAGAGATATAACAATTAAAGTTTAAATATATTTAGGTCACAGAAACCCCAAAAACTTGGTGCCCCACCTACCCCCTCCACCACCATGCCCAATGTACCTTTTCTCCTCAGAGACGTTCTCTATGGCAATACTGCTGCTTCTACACCCCCGGGAGAGAGCGTCACGAGAGCGCTGAGGGCTCCGAAGAGATAGAGAGAAGGTCTGAGAAAAGAGAAGTTGTAATGAGACAATACATTGCAGAGAGGAGAGGATTCTTGAAATTGCCCTAAAATAAAATAGTTGTCATATAGAATGCTAAAGACTGAATTCAGGGTGGTTTATTTGTTCATGGTGGCGCTTGTCAGCCATTCATATGACACCAGAATACCCATACACCTTGAGGATGGTGGGGACATTCGGGCCTCCTTCTTCAGGCTGCTGGCAATATTGTAATTTTGTTGCAAAATACATTTTGTTGAAATTAATCTGCTCATCCCCAATGACCAACTGATGACTGGTGACATCGAATGGCTAACAGATCAAACAATTTACAGTTCTTGAAATCTTATTCTCCTATTTGGAAATCATCACACGGCTAATGCCCTGGCATTTAGTCACATGACCCCAGAGCAGTGTTAAGCACGCCTTCTATTACGAAGAACTCCATTGTCACCCACTGCCATGATGTGCACCAGAGTCATGAAGAAGAAGAGAACACAAATAGAAAAACTTCACTTTTTGATGCCCATTTCACCTCCTAATTACCTTAAAGTTCTCCAGGAAACCACTGGAGGAGTTTTCCATCTTGTCCCCGGAATTCTCCTCCATCGTCCCCAGGACTGTCTGACTATGCAGAAGGAGTTCTTCATACAGAGTGTCCATGAGGCAGCTGCGTGTTCGCTCCTATAGAGAATACATTTCTTATGTTTCTGGGTGGGTGAGTTTTCACTTGCATGTGCTGCATTTATAGACTTTCTCTATGGATATATTATAAGTTTGGATTTACGGGAAGTTGACGTCCCTGTTGCCCTCCTATTCAAATATTTTCCAGATTCCACTATAAGCCTCCCAACAAACTCTAACGTTCTATTTGAGGGATAGGATGAGGGGAGGAGGCCCTGTCCCTCAATACTGGGAACCCCCAATGTTGTTGGAAGACATATTGCTTGGTCCAGTGCAGGAGGACATGGTCACTGCCCTCCATTTCCAGGCCCCCCAGGCTGCATTCCTGGATTAGGGTAGTAGTAAATAAATTATGAATTTAATAATTGCAAGTTCTATTAAGGTGCATTTGAGCTGCAGGTAAAAGACAGCCTTGCATATATATATTCATTATTATGGAACCAAGACAAGGAGATGTCACTGTTAGAATATGTAACAGTCACTTTTGGGCAAACTGATGGTTTAATTGGCATCCTAATACCCAATATGTAACCTAATCCTCTAACCTTCACCTTAATGTAACCTCAAAGCCAATCCCTATCACTGAATTAGCCCTACAGCTGCCTGCAAATCTTATTCTCAGCTGGGAACCATTTCTATGATCTACTCATATCAGCGGGGCCACCATCAGAAACTTCTAGGCTCCCATCAAGGAATATTCTCTTACATGTGTAAAAGTTACAGCGTGGGAAAAACTAAGCTCCCTTAATTGGGACCTGGTACAGAAGTACCCCTTGTTATCCATTGATGGCAGTCCTGCTTAGCATACATCACATACAACAATTCTGCAACTGTACACCATATGTTGCCACCTAAAATTTAATGTAGTGGCACCATATATGTATGTAGTATGAACTAGAAGAGATCTCTGGCCTGTGCAATATTGGAGAAACCCTTGTGTCTATTTTAGCTAGTGGGCTCAAGGCCATTCATGTCCACCTAGATACAAATCAGAAGACACCAGACCCCCCTACATATCCGACTCTTACCTGCAGCCTGGCTATACCCTCATCTCTATTCTACTTGGAGGACGCAATGCCCCCCTTTCCTCCAGTTCTTACCTAGATACTAATTAGAAGACACCAGACACCCCTACATATGTGATTCTTACCCTTAGCCTGACTATATTCTTATGTATTGTCCACCTGGCAGGCTCAGGGCCCAATTATTCCCAATTCTTACCTAGATACCAATCAGAAGACACCAGACACCCCGCATACATGATTCCTACCTGCAGTTTTGAGAACCTTTCTGCTTTGTAGCAGCTGACCTCAGCATTAATCAGCTTGGTGAGCAGGAACTCTCGGAACTGCTGGTTCTGGAAGAGAAGAAAAATATTAGATGTTTTGTGCAAGAAAATAAGTGGACACCCACAGTGTATGAGCTTATTAGACATTTACGTCCATACTATAGACATTACTATGGCATTGCCCTTCTTTGCACCTATAACAGCCTCCACCCTTTTGGGAAATCTTCCTATAATTATTTGAAGAGTGTCTGCTCATTTAGACATTATTGGGGGATGAGAAGACTTGGCTTAGGAACAACATTCTATTTAATACAAGGTGATATGGAGGCCTAGGCCACTCCAACTCCTCCACACCATAATGGCCAAGCCATGTCTTTATGGAGCTGGCTTTGTAAAGTTATGCTGGATCGGTAAGGATCTTACCCAAAACTGTAGTCACAAGGCTCGGAGAGCAAAGTTGTCTTAAAATATCTTTGCTGTAGCACTGGTAGTAGATGTTGTATATATCTCATCATTTGGATAGGGGTCCACATACTTTTGCCTATACAGTAGCTGTATATCTGTGTTGTGGGATATGTACCTTGGATTTGGGGAGCAATCAGAATCAGATTTGGTAACCTCCAGGGAAGGGGGGCCCATCAGAACGCATAGCTTTTCTTTTCACAGTGATAGTTTTTTATATATATTAAGTATTTGGCATCAAAGTGTGGGGCTTTTCTGTATATATATATATATATATATATATATACAGAAATATATAAATATATACAATATATAAATATATACAGAAAAGCCCCACACTTTGTTAGTTACTTTGGTACCTAATACACAATTTATATAAAAAACTATCACTGTGAATATAATTAATTAATATAATTAATATAATATGTAATAATATAATTAATATAAGGTAAAAATTTAACATTTTCTTCAAATTCAACATCCAAAATAACATACAAGCATACAAACAGACTTCTTGTGTACAATCTCATACATTAATGAGAGATAGGGAATGGTACCTAATGGTAATTATTGATACCGCGTTTCGCAGATCACTGTCTGCTTCATCAGAGCAGAGTACCACAGAAATTATAATTATCAATTACAGTAGATGAGTGAAGCAATCAATAGTAGCTTGTTTTTGGATCCTATCAATGTAAAATGATAATATGTGCATGTGATAATTCAAATGGAACAGATTCAATTATATATTACATGTATACAATATCCTTATATACAAGATAACACTTGCAATCGGTACATCCCCTAGATGACTTAGGGTTATTATCCCTGCTGCAAGGGAGCACAAAAAACTCAATTTGGGGTATATGATTGGCTCCTTTACAGCATGGTTTCCATTTCTCCTTTAAGTCAGTCCAAACCTGCCTATGATATGGTGACGTCTGTGTGTATTTTACAGCTCAGCTATGGGAATTATACATTAATTCAGTTGTAGGCTGTTATTTATGTCAAGAGGAGATTGGGGGCCAAAGCTTCTACCTTGCCTACCTGGCCCCATCCTGCCCTCATCCAGCTCTGTGCACCAGTACCATGTTGTTCTGGTATTTGTATTTTCCCGAGAGGTTATTGAGATAAGTTGTGCCTGTGCTTTCTGTAAATGTAAACTCGGCATGTAACATTATAATGGTAGCTGTACCGGTGACTTATAATAGCCAGTGCCCTATGGATTATATTATACAGCTAGCTTTTCCATCAAGGTATGAATTGCTGGTGTTTCTTCCCCTGCAGTGTTTGCCGCCCTCTGTTCCTTGGCTGAGCCAGGATAACGAATGGAGAAAATGTTTTATTCAGGGACAAGCACTTGCTAAATAATTGATCATAATATGATAGCGGCTAGGCAAAGAATATTAGGAATTTCCTGCAGGGTACTACTGTCCTCTTCTGGCTATTTGGAGAAAAAGAGAAAAAGCTAACAAAGTAACATTGCCATCTAACGGCAGCTTTAATTCTATCAAAAGAACTTATATTTGTATTGTTTTAACAACTCGTTCAAAAATCTTGTGTTTGGTCATTTTCATCTCCCAGCCAGTCAATAGCTGAAAAACTGCCACCGCCATTCTTATTTTACAAATGAGTGATCATCCCGGTGGTTCTGATTTGCAGTAGGAGGGTGGTTGTCAATGTCCCCATTCTTTAAAAAATATTGAAATATTGACCACAGTTTCACCGGTGTGAATTAAGCTTCATTCCCCCAACTTTGGGCCTGGTTTATTAAAGTTCTTTAAGACTGGAGAGGATTCACTTTTATCAGTGAAGCTGGATGATCCAGCAAACCTGGAATGGATTTGTAAAAAATAAGTTGCTATTTGTTCACAAATGTTTTTAATCCTGGAGCAGATCCATTCCCAGTTTGTTGGATCACCCACCTTCACTGATTAAAATATATTCTCACCAGTCTTGGAGAGCTTTAATAAATCAGGCCCAAAGTTATAATAATATGCAAGTTTGCTGGATTAGCCTAAACCTAACACCTGATACCATTTATATTTGCACGTGTTCAACAACGTTTTTTTTGTCAATTACAATGCTTGGTGTGAAACAAAATTTTATACCGATTTTTAATCGAAAATTAGGGGTGCGCGTTATACACGAGTGCGCGTTATACTCGAATAAATACGGTATGTATATACATATATATGTATATATATATATATAAATATATATATATATATGGTGTACCTTTAAAAGTTTGTCAGTATCTACAAATTTTTTTAAAGCTGTTTGCTTGCTTTGATAGGAAAAGACTACAGAAGAATTACCAAGAAACCTGCTTCTCCTGGGCAGCATTTGGTCACATGACCTTGTGATGATGTGAAGGATCTGAGTTCAGATTGGCTGATTCTGTTCTTCAGTAAATAAAATATCCATGTGATCAAAGGTTGTCTATATTTTGTGGGTTTGTTGCATAGTCACTATAAACTCAGGACAAAGCCTATTTGAATCTTGACATCCTCTGCATCCATTCTCCTTCCTACTTGTGGGAATTACCCCAAAATATCTAGAGGGGGGCAGTGGATGAAAATGTAGTATAAAGTGATCCCAGCTGCTGCTCTGTAGATGGATTTATCCCACAAAACTCTCACCTTGTACAAAGTGTTGCCATTGTGGCTTCTGCAGGACTGGACGACGATGAAGCAATGGAGGAAATGTGAGGTTATCATATCTGGTGAGAATACCGAGCCATCGTCCTGATACACCAATGAGACAATATCATTCCCAATGTGACGTTTTCTCTGCAGCTGGAAAGAAAATTCTAATTAGGAAGAGCAAACTATATTAATCTATTTGTCATTGTGACTCGCCCCTCTCCCACAATTCAAAACATTTTCCCAGGTGGCGTGAGCTGCTGGAGAAATCTGGCACAGATTCATTTCAAACTTCAAAATCTTGATTAAACAACACAGATGGCAAAAAAAGAGAAATGGGATTTACTTGTACTCTATCCAAATTGAAAAAACGTTATTTAATATATACAGTACTAATATTAATTCAGCACCTTGGATTGGCTTCAGCTCACCTGAGGTCTTCTCATTGGACAGTGAATCTAACAGAACTAACATAATGCTTTCTGGGGTTTTCTACTTCTTCCAGTTGCTGCAAAGTAACTGATAACAGTCATTCTAATAGAACACTGCCATGCAATGACTCATGCAATGAAAAATGCAGACCTACCCAAACCTGTTCTTTAAGCTGTGGCCCCTAAAGCAAAATCTTAACAAGCCAAGTATTTATAATTCAATACTTGGTTGAAAAAAAAAAGAAAAATAACATAGTTCCTGGTGAACCTATGAGATTGTCCCACCTTGGTTAATGGGTGGTCCTTGCACCCTTACGTCAGATGTGCTCGGGCTGAACTTCCAGAAATACCACTAAGGACACAATGGGGCGAATTCATCCAATAACCAAGGGCTAAGCATGCTGGTGTTGAATAAAGCATTGGGCTTGATGTAACATTGATGTCTAAGGTGGAACATGGGGTGCTTCACAAAGGTAGATGGAATACCGGGGGCTGGGCTACTCTGTTACCATTAAGATAGCCGCAATATAGACGGTGTAGCGATAAAGGGTCATTAGAGAGCTAAGGTGCCTTAAGGTTGAGACAATCAGCTGATGAACTAAGAGGACCCAACCACTGGACAGCTATTTGGAAGTATCCATGCCACACGGTCCGTGATATGGACACCCAAAGAAGGTTCCCTTCTCCTGAACAAGGGAGAAGACTTAGGACTTGCAAATTATGTGACTTCAGCTTTAAATGAGTAAAAAAGAGGCATAAAGGTTTCCTGGGAAAGAAAAAGATTGGTAAAGTGGATGTGGATAGCAGGGAATCCAAGTAATTGGGTTCCATTTGGCTTCCCATGACCCAAAGAAAGAAGTGAATGGTGAACCCCTTGTATTCTCTGTTATTATTTGCTGGAAAGAAAATCTAACCAGCATCTATCTATAAATGATGGGTATGTTAAGAACCAAATAAAGCACATTGGTAGATTGTATACCAATGAGGAGCACATATAACACAACCAGGTGACCAGATGTCCAAAAACACACTGACCTGCTGTGTGTCCCCAGGGGTGTACGGAAGTTTGGTTGACACGTGGAACATGATCTCATGACCACGGAATGACGTGTACACAGACTCCGTTCCTGTCTGACCTTGGGATACATCCAGACCCCCGCGGAACCTGCACCAGATAAAGAGAATATAAGGGTCAGGCCACACAGAGGATAATTAGATTCTTGGTTCATGCTGGAGGATTTACGTGTTTTTTGGGTTGTAACATTAGCCATTTTTAGGGGTCCCCTTGGGGGCAAAGTTTAAGTAAATCCATTGCAAGTTTTCTTGATCACCCAGGTTTTCCCATAATAGTGTATCTTCTCCAGCCGGACAGAGCTTTCATAAATAAGGCCTAGTATATCCTATTGAGGTGTATTAGGACTACAAACAAAGCAGGTCAAGGTGGACATCCACTCTTTGGACATAGCTGTCCATATACAAATGGAAAAATCAGCATCTGACCAGAATGCACATCCACAAGAGCCCCTAGACCAAGGTTTTCAACCCTTTTAACATGAAGGAACTATTGAAATACCTTTCATGTCTTCAGGGAACCCCGGCTATATTTATTATATCCACAGCTCAGTACATTAGTGTGGTGGTCAGTGGGATAAATTCCTCTTACATTGCTGGCCAGTGGGAGGAATGTCACCCTTACAGATAATTGGTGTCAGTTATACTGACCTGAGAGGTGCAAACTGCTCATTGCTCATGAAACGCCTGTTGACTGCTAGACAAACCCTAGGGTTCCATGGAACCTTGGTACAGAACTACTGCTTGAACTGATGTCATTTATCAAAAAATATCTGTCCTGGCCTTTTGGGTTTTTTACTCACCCTTTAAAGTTCTGTAGCTGGATCTTTTCCCCCAGGAAATCGATAAATTCAGAAAAGCCCAAGCTCTCCTCTGTGTTACTGAATAACTCTGACTCTGTGACCTGAAACAGAAAGGAGGAACACGAGTGGGTTGGTTCTAATAGTGGCCACGCATTTATCCATATAATCAATCCCTATGTTCACACATCAAATTAAGAAAAAGGCACCAATTTCCCATAGTCACATACTGAACATTTGAAAAAGTCCATCCGGTTCAATGAATGATAATTGAATGATTAATCAAACAAAATTCTGCTCAAAGAACCTAAAACTCAGGAATGACCCAGAGGAAGGCTAACAAGCCATAACATAGAATGATCCAATTAGCTCTAACAAGGAAAAAAATTGTTCCTGATAACCCTAAGGCAATGGGAATTTCCCTGGATCAACAATCCATTGTAATATTCTGTGCATTTGGAAAAACTTTCTAGCTTACTTTAAAAAAGTTCTGCAGAGATGGCTAAGTTGCCCCCTTGTCCTTTGTACTGACCTTAAAATTAATACCTTGGCCCCAGGTTCACGATATGGACCCTGTATCTTCTCAATTCCTCTGAAATGGGGGTCAGAATTTCTCCTCTGGGTTGTGGGTCAGACGCTCCATCACTGTATAGTAATTATTAATTTGCATACATTTTTTTCTTACCTGTCCAGGTTTTTGATAGATAACCCCGAATTTGAAGTTATTGGTCATGACGTGTTCATCAAATGTCACCAGGAGCTGAGAGGCCTGAAGAAACAATTGTCAAAGCACATCGAAGACATCAAAGCCATGCCAAACCTAACCAGCAAGGTCTACACATAAAGACTTATTGAGTGCAATATACCCCGGACGTATCACAGCATATCAGGATTTATGTTTTATGAGTTTGCCTTGAATCCTAAAACGTGGTTGGTTGGGCTATGGTTGGGCCATCTCCTATTGAGGATCTCCCAATCATTATTGATCCGCATCTCCTTTTTTATTCAGCTTCCACGGCAGGAACATTTTACTGTTATAGGGCAGGGGTCTGCAACCTGCGGCTCCGGAGCATGTTTTGCGGCTCCAGACTATTTTTCTTTAGTGGAAGAGGAGGCAAAATGGCTCTTTTGATAGTAAAGGTTGCTGACCCCTGGTATAGTGGAATTATTTCAGATACCGAGTAGTGGATTTTGGGAGTTGAATATAAAGGAACACCGCAGAGATTTCCATATAAAACATTTTACAAATGCATGGAGGACTTTTTCCCCAAAAATATGCCCTTCATGTTTTCTGAAAAATGTTTCTTATCACATTACAATGTGATATGTTTGCTAAATGTAAGTGTAAAGATCTCACCTTCATGAAGAGAACTGGGAAGAACCTCTCCACAGATAGTTCCTGACATAACACCTGAAAAAGGTAAACTTCGTTTTAGCAGACATAGGATGAGTCCACAAGATGTACACAGAGCAGGGAATTAATATTTAAACAAATCATGGGAAAAGCCGCATTTATTATATTACATAGTATCAATATTGCAGCTCTGTACCTGCGCCATCTGAACCGCGCCTGGAAGTTGCTGGAAGCCAGACGCTTCAATCACCTGGTGTTTGGTACCAGACTTAGTTCTACAATAGAAATTTGAGAAACATTTGGCATCACATTATATATTGGTTTTTTTTTTTCATCTTATGTTTTTTTATTTCATCTAAATACTTGAATACCCGAATAATATTTAATCTAATTCAGCTATATAAATATATAAATGTCATCACATGTTACAAATCCCTAGAACCCCGAGAAGTTTATAACTCTTCCTCTGCAAGGGATAATCACCAGATGAACCTCTGCTGACTTCAGCCTCTAATCATGGTTAAATCATTCCCCTAGGTAATTTTAGGGAAAAAAAGTAATGACAAAAGTCTGTCTCTTGGAAATTAAGCAGAATGGATCTCTGAATAATGCCAGTGAATATCTGTACAGATGCTAAATTGACGCCTGAAACAATCACATTCATCCTGGGTGACAAAAATCTAGTTTCTGTACAAAGTATGAGAACTACACTAAGAAGTCTGATTATAAAACAGTGATTCTGACATTCCCTGAATTATTCCCGGATGGAGAACCTTCCAGGTCCATCTGTTTTAATGCCAGTAATTGATTGT
Organism: Pyxicephalus adspersus; assembly: GCF_032062135.1. NCBI lineage: Eukaryota > Metazoa > Chordata > Amphibia > Anura > Pyxicephalidae > Pyxicephalus > Pyxicephalus adspersus. The sequence goes on along the minus strand of NC_092867.1, from coordinate 1,077,664 downwards.
CCACCGGGGAATATTTGAGGAAATGTCGGATTTAGTACTTTATAAACAGGTTCCTAAAGGAAGAAAATGAACGATTTCTTCAATATTAAATATTTTCAGTCATTAAGTATCCAGCTTGAAAAAAAAACATTTATTTCATTATAACTTTTTGTTTTTCTTTGCACCCTATCCAGTGAAACCTAATATTTGGTGATAATGATTGAAAGTTAGATGGAAAATGATGCATTGTAGAATAAATATTGTATCATATAGATCCTTTACAATTCTTTCAGCCATTGCTGAGATCACGTAGGCACAGAAGTACAAATCTTCCATATTGTGAATAAAAAGAATGAAGGGTACCCTGCATTGTACTGAAATCTGCTGGATGTGATTCCTTCATTATATCTTAATAACAGAAAAGTTCCCAGATAGAAAAATGCCACCATGGCTGGTTCTACACTTTTTGTTGCCTTAGGCCAGGTGTCAGCAAACTTTTTTGGCTACGAGGCCATTTTAGGAGGCCAAGAAGGCACAGTAGGCCGGACTCTCTCCCGAGTCCCGGGCTGATAGCTCCGCCCCCCAGGAACTCCCCTGAAGGGAAATCCCTCTCCTCCACAATGCATACAGAGGGAATGTCCCCCTACCCCGGTGGTGGAAGTATTACCGTTGGCCGCGGTAAATATGGAAGGAAGGCGTAACAAAGAGCCACATGCGGCTCCGGAGCTGCGGGTTGCCGGCCAGGATAAGGCCAGATCGACCAGGGGATGTTAGGCCAGAATGAACTACTGACTAGGCTGTATCTGGCCCAAGGTTCAGGCCTTAGGCAAACATTGAGAAGCCACCCATCCACTATTTCAGACAGGAAGAAGAAATACTGGTACTTGGTACTTACCACACCCTTACTGTTGCACCAACACCACAACTAAAAATAGTGATCAGAGTGCTCCATAGTAATACCCTTCTCTCCTACCGATAAATGCCACTTATGGATGATAACAGACTTTGCAAAAATTACAACCACAGAAAAGTGAAATCCAAAATTTTGGAGTATGTAACATAACAATAGGGAAACTTGTAGCAGTCACATCCAAGCGGGGTTAACCCCATTTTCATTGGGATACAGAATGCAAAAATAAAATGTTATCTACTATAACTAAAACTGAAAGAAAACATTTTGGCTACACATTACTTTATTGTCAGTCCTAGACTTTGCCAGGTTAAATTGCAGTTCAAACTTTTTACAGTATATTCCAGGTAAATACTGCAGCCAACATAATATTATGCTACATGAAAAATCTTAACATGGTAAGTAATGAACGTCGGTGTGCGGTAATGTCCTGCAAATATAAATACAAAATCTAAAGTCTAAATCTTTTATCCTAAAAACAAAGTTATGTTAGGAGAAGCGTATCTGTCTGGCCATCCTGTGCTGCACCATCGCAGTATAAAACACGGTTTATTCTTTCCAGCAATGACATTTGCAGCAGCAAGGAGAACCCAGATAGCAGCAGCCCCTGCTTCCCTGTAGCCGTGCAGCCTGATGGATTATGGCATCCCCAGCACCATTCTGTGGGCTGCACGGCTGAAGGGGATTTTAGAGGTAATTAGTTCCTGACACAGTCCTGCCCTGCTTTTGGCTGCTGGGACTTTATAGCCTCTCAGCTCCCAGTCACCGGGGCCCGTTATAGCGTATAGCTGGGCTAATCTGCGTCGGAGAGACATTCATCCGATTTACTATTGCTGACTTTGCCTGATTCTGACCCTGCACCAACCTTTTGCCTGTGACCCTGACTGAGAGTTCGGAGTCTCAGAGAAGACGCGGGCGGGCACAAGGTGGCGGACAGTAGACGTACATGTACATACAGTATGTAATTTATAACACAGCACTGTATATGTTTACTTCTACCGTTACAATTTAAATGGTAATGTCAATTATAACATCAATTTTAAATGAACTTGAAGTGTTTTGTGGACATATTTATTGTTTAACATATGAAGATAGGTATTTATAGGCCTATGTTAGTTGTCCATCCAAAATTCACAGGGGGTCTAAGAACATAACCCCTGCAAATTTCCGATATTACTATATTGCTTTATCTGTGGGCTCTTGGTTTTGTGGCCAGCCCATTCCCAGACACCGTGGGAATGAAGTCCTGAGGTCATCTGTGTGCTGGAAAACGAAACCAATCTCCCGAGGCTGAGGGTCTGGTGTGGTCCGGTGATGACCAGGGCCATACAAGTACTCACCGCCATGGAAGATCTCTACAAACAAGTCCGGCTCCTAACAGATGCAGCGTGTCCCAGAGAGCGGGGTTAGTGATCTCCCTTCTCCAAGGGGATTCTCAGACCTGGGCCTATAACCTGCCCGAGGGGGACCCAGCTCTCTCCTTTTGGACTCTTTTTTTCTAGGCCATGGGGATTCTATATGCAGACCCAGACCTGGCATCAACGGCTGAGGCAAACCTCCAGTCCAAGAGTATGCTGCAGAGTTTCACAGCCCGGCCGTCAGTTCACAGTGGAATGATCCAGCACTCTGCAGTCAATTTCTCCTGGGCCAATCCAATGCCATTAAGGACATTCTTGTTATTCGCTCATTACCGAATTCTTTGGATGAGACTATCCAATTGGCCATCAGGATTCGTAAGCGCCGGCAAGGAAAGTCTATTTATATCTGCTACACCCTCAGGACCCCCTATCGCCTCTGAGCCCAGTCCTCCTTCCTCCCTGTCTGAGCAGCCAGTGCAGTTGGGCTCCTGCAGGCTGTCAGCCACAGAAGGGTTGAGGAGAAGATCAAAGGGCTCCGTCTGTATTGTGGAGAACCTAGTTTTTTCGGGCAATCAGAAGAAGCCAGGGAAACTTCATTGCCTAGGTATGCCCCTGGACACCCACCTAGGCAGGCAGGTACTTCCATTACAATCTAATTGTATCCTTATTCTTCAGCATTGCCAGGCATTCCTGGATAGCGCTGCTGCTAGACATTTGATGGATATATCTCTGGCCCACTCCCTTGGAATTCCAGTTGTTATGTATTGACTATAAATGATTCTCCTTTGCAGCAAGGAAAACCAACATCCAGAACTCCTGAGGTTCTGGTTCTGGTTAAGGTGGGTGCTGCTCACTCAGAAATGTTTTTATCCCCTGAACATTCCTTCATCCTCTGTAATTTTAGGACTGCTATGGTTGTGTAAGCATAACCCTGTAATTGATTGGGAATCCAAAAAACCAGTGCCTGTTGTAGCATTTATCTGGGCCAATCTGTGCTGGAGAGACATTCATCTGATTTACTAGTGCTGACTCTTATTCTGCCCCTGCGAGTTGTCCTGGGGGACACAACCAGTCTCCCGAGGCTGAGCGGGGGCTATAGGTGAAGACTGGGGCGTTAGTTTAGGGGACTGGTGTCTGGCGAGGACTGGTGGGGACCAGGGCTTTACACATTTTTTACCTATTTCTTGCTAAAGAAAAATTTTTCAATACCATCAACAGAAAGTGTTAATCCAGAAAAAATATTTGATTTAGTAAAGTACCAAAAGTAATGGCACCTAGCTCAAAATATATTGGCATATCCCAGGCCCCGCCATCCCCCCTACTTTACCATATTGGGCCATAAAAAACAAAAACCCCAGACCCCCCACTACAATAAGAAGAGGTAAGGATATGTCTCCCTGTTCTGCCAACATAAATGGAGAATATATATAGTTGGGAGAGGAAAGGAATATTCTAACAACACAATGATAGCCACCTGGACATCCCATAGCTGTAGTCAAAATCCCCCACCACTGGTGGTGTGTTTAGTAGTTGTGCATATCCCTCCTGTTACCCACAATTTGGTGAATTCTGGATCCAGACCCAAGAGGTTTAATCTGAATTTAGGACCCATCTCTTGTGAGGCTGGTATCCACATGTTTATACTCACAATAGGAGAAAGTAGGCAAATTGTTATGCGGTGGGATAAAATGGTCTGTGTACAATAATTGCTGTGATTTCACTTGTTTAATAGTCATACTGTTCCCAAGTACGTTAGTAATGAGCAGCAAACACATTTGTTTAACTCCTATCTCTGGATTAGCTCGATACTTTGGAGAAATTTGCACCTTTATGAGCATTGTGTGCCCCTTTTTAAACTCCAATTTATCCATACATTAGCTCTGAATTCTCTCCCTAGCAGTACCAAAAATGGTGCCCCCAAGGTGGAAGCACTGTCTGCCCGGTTTTTAGATCCTGCTTGTCCCTAGAAGAACTTCCCCTGCCCTCTTTTTAACTCCTGTCTTCTGGATTGGCTTCAAGCTGTCCAGTATTAGCTGAAAATGCCTTTTTTATTGTGACATCAGCCCTCCATAATAGACAGCCATGGCAATGGCAGTCTGTCCTTGGTTGTTCATCCTCAGAATCCAATTCTAATCAGATCTACCTCCAATCGAGCAACCAAGGTTTTCATGTTAGAATGTGTAGGCAAGGTCTAATTCAAGGTCCCCGACAAGGCCATGTTCTAGGAAACTGTTAATGTAAATGCAGAAAGACAATATCCATATCCATGGAAGGCAGGACTGTCCAGTCCAAGGTACGAGTCCGCATAGCTCACGTCTGGGCCTTGGGGCACCATGTGGCCTGAGGAGGATGTCATGCAGGGTCCCATAGTCCACAATCAGATAGTTCTGGAAAATGAGAGTCCCCTCATTGGATAAGAACTATCCCAAAAAACTGGCATCTCTCACCACAAATCCGAACCTGGCATGACCCAGTCCAGGAGTTGGGGACACCATCTGCAAGGATATCCCTTATGGCTTATTCACCAGTATACTAATGCTGTGTGAATGCATACAACACACATCCAACAATAATGAAAAGCTCAAACAACCCTAAACATAACAGCAGCTAATATGTAACTATATTCAAGTATACAACATATATACAGCAGCTGATATCCCCGCATTGCCCGGGTATTTATTTATTGCAATCTTATATTATACAGGAAAAGGAATCCAATAAAGCTATAGTGATTTTCTTGTCTATGCACAATGATAGCCACCTGGACATCCCATAGCTGTAGTCAAAATCCCCCACCACTGGTGGTGTGTTTAGTAGTTGTGCATATCCCTCCTGTTACCCACAATTTGGTGAATTCTGGATCCAGACCCAAGAGGTTTAATCTGAATTTAGGACCCATCTCTTGTGAGGCTGGTATCCACATGTTTATACTCACAATAGGAGAAAGTAGGCAAATTGTTATGCGGTGGGATAAAATGGTCTGTGTACAATAATTGCTGTGATTTCACTTGTTTAATAGTCATACTGTTCCCAAGTACGTTAGTAATGAGCAGCAAACACATTTGTTTAACTCCTATCTCTGGATTAGCTCGATACTTTGGAGAAAATTGCACCTTTATGAGCATTGTGTGCCCCTTTTTAAACTCCAATTTATCCATACATTAGCTCTGAATTCTCTCCCTAGCAGTACCAAAAATGGTGCCCCCAAGGTGGAAGCACTGTCTGCCCGGTTTTTAGATCCTGCTTGTCCCTAGAAGAACTTCCCCTGCCCTCTTTTTAACTCCTGTCTTCTGGATTGGCTTCAAGCTGTCCAGTATTAGCTGAAAATGCCTTTTTTATTGTGACATCAGCCCTCCATAATAGACAGCCATGGCAATGGCAGTCTGTCCTTGGTTGTCCATCCTCAGAATCCAATTCTAATCAGATCTACCTCCAATCGAGCAACCAAGGTTTTCATGTTAGAATGTGTAGGCAAGGTCTAATCCAAGGTCCCCGACAAGGCCATGTTCTAGGAAACTGACAATGTAAATGCAGAAAGACAATATCCATATCCATGGAAGGCAAGACTGTCCAGTCCAACGTACGAGTCCACATAGCTCACGTCTGGGCCTTGGGGCACCATGTACCCTGAGGAGGATGTCATGCAGGGTCCCATAGTCCACAATCAGATAGTTCTGGAAAATGAGAGTCCCCCTCATTGGATAAGACCTATCCCAAAAAACTGGCATCTCCCACCACAAATCCGAACCTGGCATGACCCAGTCCAGGAGTTGGGGACACCATCTGCAAGGATATCCCTTATGGCTTATTCACCACTATACTAATGCTGTGTGAATGCATACAACACACATCCAACAATAATGAAAAGCTCGAACAACCCTAAACATAACAGCAGCTAATATGTAACTATATTCAAGTATACAACATATATACACCAGCTGATATCCCCGCATTGCCCGGGTATTTATTTATTGCAATCTTATATTATACAGGAAAAGGAATCCAATAAAGCTATAGTGATTTTCTTGTCTATGGTGTGGTTTCATTTATTTTGCCTTTGATTGCACTCGGCCAATTGCCTTACGTTTTCTCCAGGGCATTATTACAGACCAGAAATTTGTAAAGGAGTCCAAAAAAAGTATTTAAAAATATAAGCAAAAGGCACACTGTCATATATGACCAATACATACACACATACATACATGCAAATATATCTCTGACATATACCACAGATCAGCGGTGCACTCACATGAGTCGGACTTAAATGTCTAGAAAGTTTGGTTTAAATGTCTCAATGTGTTTCCTAGTGATCACATACACACACATATGTACATACATCCAAATATAGCTCGGACATATACCATAGTGCTGTACAGAGAACACTGAGCCAGTCCGATCAGTATCTGTACAGAGGAGCTGACACTCTAATGTCCCCCCACAGTCACACACTATTATTATACATTTATATAGCTCTGACATTTGGTGATGGTGCTAGGGTTGGTGGTGATGCTTGGGTGGGTGGTGGTGAGGAAACTACTAAAAAACAGGACATCCATCCACCAATGATGGATGAATCTGCTATGATGAAGGCTCACTCTGACCTGACACTTGATGGTGGACAAGACAGCACCTGAAGCCTTCTTTCAATTAAATTAATTAAAGCCGCGTACACGCATTCAATCTTTCACGATCCTTTCCAACAGCTAATCACTCCACAATTTAGAATGAGCGCGGTACATACATCACCATTCTGCTCTATGGAGAGGGGAGGGGGAGAACGACGGAGCGGCATGTTCATTATTCATCGTCTGTGGATCCGCCAGGGCGGTCATTTGGATGATGGACGGCAGGCGCTGTACACACTTCAGATTCTCGTATGAAATCTGCCCTGAGTCGATTATCGGGCGAGAACCATTGGAAGTGTGTACGTAGCTTTGGACTGCAGTTCTTAGTAGTCATCTCTCCGATATCAACAACGCTCTTGTAAAAGAAAAGAAGCAAGCATGCAGCTGAATCAGTTTCTCGATACGGTTGAAGGAGTTACAGTCTCTATTGGGCAAACTTAATTTTGCATGCAGAATTATGCCGATGGGCAGGATCTTTAGTCGGCGGTTGGCCGTTGCAACTGCTGGGGTGCGGCGTCCGGAACATTTTATTCGTTTGACTAGAGTGCTAAAAAGTGATTTGGGGGTGTGGCGGCGTTTTTTGGACCAATATAATGGTCGGTCTCTTTGGTTGGAATCTTCAGTTGATAATGAGTTCTTGGAGTTATGGACGGATGCGGCTGGAGGAGTTGGTTATGGGGCCTATTTTGCAGGTAAATGGAGTGCGGAGGCCTGGCCGGTGGAATGGGTGCAGTTGGGGTTGTGCAAGAACTTGGTTTTGTTGGAATTATTCCCAATTGTGGTGGCCTTAGCGCTGTGGGGTAGGCTGCTTGGTAATAAGAAAGTCAAGTTTCATTGCGATAACATGGGGGTGGTTGAGGTGATTAATAACAACTCCGCATCTTCCCCTCATGTCATTTGTCTGTTACAGCAGTTGGTTTTGTTGTGCTTGCGCTTTAATATTCATGTGCGCCTGGTGGTGGATCAAAAAGCAGCAAGATGCCGGAAGAAGAATTGGGGACTTTCATGGACCTGTGTTTATATGGTTTATGTTGTTAATAAATATAATTGTGTTAATAAAGGGGCTGCTATGGCCAATTATTTCCAACAGAGATGGTGTATGTGTTATTTGTGGTATGTACGTTGGAGGGGTGATTGGTTAAGCAGCGAAGGCTTCCTATACTGTACCCATGTCATGAGTGGAAAGACATAATTAATTCCACTGTTCACCCAGCTGAGAGATTTAGTTGACTCTTCTATAAGCATTACAAGGGACACATGCTGACACTGCTCTAACCTAAATAAACCTAATGGGGCTGATTTATTAAATACATCATTGGTAAGCATGTATGGTCCCTACACCATTTAAGCAGCGATTGTGAAGAAGCATTAATTGGCCACAGTTGTAGATGAAGTAACCCAAAATTTATCAAGGTAAGTCCACATTTAATTCTGCCATGCACATTTACTTAGACATTACACACACATAGACAAAAGTATGCAACAAGCAAATTCATTCAAATGTATTCATTGCTTTGGTACTACAACTGCTTCTGCTGATGGAAATAATGTTAATGGTGATGGTGGTGTGTCCTCAATTGCAGGAGTTGGGCCAAGAAACAGAAGAACGCTCCCAGCCATCCTCGTGTGTGCCAATTGAATGCTCTCCTAACAGAGCTAGTGGTGGTATATTCCCTGCCATAGGAGCCAGATACTTTAAAGAATGTATTGAATGTTTATCCCTAGAATATACCAAGCCAACATTATTTTTCAAAACAAACTGTTGCTGCATTCTATTAACACGTAGCTTGCAATGTCTCTGCATATTCCCAGGGGGAATTGTCACTCCCAAATCACCTAAGTGGTCCTCCACCGGTGTGAAGTGACATCCTTCCGCCATGTTTTATTTTATCATACATTCACATATATACACCCACACATTAAGACACATCATGTATGTACCGAATGACCCAGTAGCAAATCTTTATATGATACACTTATATTCATGTATTATATACATACCAAAATCATTCAGAATATGAATTGTATACATTCCGTGTATCTTTGTCTTATTTCTTATGTTGGCAATGTGATTTTTTGCTTTAGTATATGGATAATGTGATCATAATGATGTTAACATGAATATTTTTCTCTTTGTCAATGTTCTATTAACTAATATAACTGGGGATTAAAGCGTTAAAGTAAAAATAACAGAGATTGTTGATCCAGGGAA
>NC_092867.1:1065434-1067880 GCF_032062135.1 Pyxicephalus adspersus | reverse complement strand
CAGCTGCAATAAAAACAGGTCCTATATTTATATGGAATTACAAGTGAACAGATCGTAAAAATGGATTCAGACCGATTCCTAAAACTGGCTAAATAAACCATCCAAATTAATTTTTAATGCCTAAAATAAGCAGTTTAAGCATTAAAAAATGATTTGAAATTACAATCAGATTTTTGGACTATTCTGCCTGAACTTGGTTGGATTCATAAGGTTTTCTTCCTTATATTAATACAAAATACTTTCATAGTTATAAACCGTTGTGGATACAAATGGGGACAGTGAGCATGTGTGTAAATGTGTACTGGGGCCCATAATGCCCATTACCCAAACACAGAAAGGGTTAATGCAGTGATGTGTCAGACGTGATATTAAACAACTAAATACAAAAAGAATATTCTTTAAAAGGTGTACTTGTAATAAAATGTTCATGACAATGTTTTTCCTAATGTGCTGCAAATGGGAATTGAGCATAAAACTATTATTTATTAAATAGGAAAAGATATTTTTTATTTGTTACCTTTAGAATCTAAATACCTAACAAAAACAGAAAGTGTTTTTTAGCCACAAAATATATTTGTATTATTTGCTTTAGGGCTTACAGGCTGAAACAAGCTGAAGTGGAAAAAACATATGACGTTCACATTCCATTGATTATGGGGTGAGGTCATTGATATATAAACGCCTGATATTTTCCAGAAAAGACACAAATTGGTGAGCCATTCCAGTCATAGGTGGTGAAGAAGAGGTAAGTCCAAACAATACATAAACTGTACATGAAAATGATCTGACAATGACAGTGATCGGGGCTCTCCGGACCCATCAGTGTACTTGTGTTTGGTGCAGGGGAAGTGCTTAGGATAATTATGTAATTAGGTGAAAACACACTTTGCAAGAGCAATGTCATTCAAAAAACATTTATGGCACTGAAAACACTTAGAGCAACAGAAGAAGACCAATGAAAAATGGAAATGGGTATTTCTGTGCCTTGCAATGCATTGACATGGGGGGGTAAATTTTTGAGTAACTTTAAGGCCGCGTACACACATGCAAATATTGTCGTTGGAAAGGATCTTTCATAATCCTTTCCAACAATAAGGGAGTGCACGATGCATGAACGATACTGTACATACATCACCGTTCTGCTCTATGGAGAGGGGAGGGGGAGAGAGACGGAACCGCACCCTGCTCCCCCCTCTCCCCCTTCCCTTTCATTAGGATCGCTCGTCGTTCATCGTTCGTGGATCCCCCTGTACATACGCCAGATTCTCGCCCAATATCTGGCCGATGCCGATTATCGGGCAAGAAAAATCTGACGTGTGTACGCAGCTTAAGGCTTTACAATTGTGCAATAGGTCAGCCTTTAAACTTTGAAAACATAAAGGCAGAATTCAAAGTAGCATGTATTATGCAGTCTGTTAGTAGCATTACCCCAGTAGTTTTTATTTTACTGTAGTTACTGTAGTATAGTACTGTAGCCAAGCCAAACTGTTCAGCAACTGTTCAGCACTGTACGTACACACGTCCAACAGTTCTCGCCCAATAATCAGCTCAGGTCCGATATTGGGCGAGAATCTGGCGTGTGTACAGAACCAGTGGTCCATTGTCCGAGCGACCATCCTGGCCGATCCACGGAGGATGGACAACTAACGATTCTATTGCAAGGGAAGGGGGAGAGTGTGCAGCAGGGTGCGGCTCCGTCGCTCCCCCCTCTCTATAGAGCAGAATGGTTCTGTATGTACAACACCCGTTCATGCATTGTGCAATGCTAGTCATTGGATAGGATAGTGAAAGATCCTTTCCAATGACCGTTATTGCACGTGCGCATGTGGCTTTTATATAAATTATTTTATTAAATAAATTATTTACCAGCTAAAGATAGGCTTTTATTTGTTATCCATGTATACAAAGTCTATGTAACCTACTAGTATATTTCATTCTTCTCGCTCCACAGGTGTTGCTGTCAAGGTGTGGCTACTGAAACATTTACATTCTTCCTCCAAAGCTTCAGTAAGTGTAGCCACCCAAGACAAAATACTGTTATGCTGAAACGTATTATATTTTTGTTTCTGATTTTTTAAATTGGAATAAACCTGCAGTGATTTATAGTTTTGTCAAGACATTTACCTATTATAGAACATTATTCCACTCCCATTAGATTTTAGGGAGGTTTATTATTGGCACATAATAATTATCTTCTTTTTTTAGGATGGATAGCACAAACAGCAACTTTCAGCATACCCAAGAAAGGCCAGACGATGCATTATCAGCAACGTTAGTCTTAGAAGTAAGAAATGGTACCTGGCTTCGTAACTCTCCTCTCACTTTCCAATGGCAGTTTTATCCGGAGGAAGCTGTGCGCGAAGCAGCTAGAATTTGCTTCAGGGTGGTTAATAATCAGGTTATTGCCAGCATTATATCTTGGTTCTTTTAATCCCATACAAGGTAA
>NC_092867.1:1054757-1065005 GCF_032062135.1 Pyxicephalus adspersus | reverse complement strand
AATCTCTGGTCGGGATCTGATGCCAAATCTCTGGTCAACGGGGCCCAACTCCATCGCTTGGCAAGAATCGGGTTCAAAAATACATATGTTTATTTAAAAATATTGTGTGCCAATGTATTTATTTATTTATTTATTTATTTATGAACAACTTACAAAGAGGCCAATTCAAGTGAATAGGCTGCCAGACCCCTTGGAAGGGTACGTATGCACATTTATGTCTTACATTGGTATGATGTGTAAGAATAAATGTGCTATGGGATTTGCTTACATAAGGCTTAGTCTACACGGACGTTTTCCCCAGCGTTTACCCTGAGTTTGAAATTTCCATCCATTCCAATGGGCTAATCTACACCGGGACATTCCCTTGAGGCACATTTATGAGCGTTATCCATGACATTGCTTGCAACGTTTAAGAACTTAAAACACAAGGTTAGCGCTGGAAAACACCTCAAATCACAGGGAAACATAGACAAACACTTCCATTGATTTCAAAGGAGCGAGTTCCTGCATTTATAAGCATTTAAAACACAAACATGTTAAAAACGCAGGAAAATGCGGCATAGACGTTTTCTAGCAATTTAAAGGCAAGCTTTAAAATGCTAAAAAAGTGCATATAAAGTATATAAACACTATATATATATATATATATATATATATATATATATATATATATATATATACACACACAGACACACATATATATATATATATTTACATGCGTTTTTAAAAACCTCGGTGTAGATAAAGCCTTAGTGATTGAAGGGGATTTGATATTCCCATATATAAACCCCTGCAATCCCTTTCCATTAAACTTGCTCCTTCTGCCACATGAGCTGCATTGTTGCTGTCTCCATAGAGCACCGGGAGCATACAAATCTTTGTTTATGTGTGTATGTGTGTGTATGTGAAATGTGGCTTCATTTTGACTTAATGCATAGTTACTTTTTTTTTTACAAGCTGTCATACTAAGTATCAAGAAGAAAGTCTATCAAATCCGACCACAAGGAAAATAAACCTGCATATTCCAGATAGAAACCCATGCAGACTGTAGATAGAAAGGAAGGCAAAGAAAAACAAATTTCTTGTATTCTAAAGTCACCATTCCACTTTATTTCTAAAGTTCTACCCATTAAGACATCCAACCTTGGGTTCAGCACCCCACTACAACACATTACTTTCCCGGAATCTCCCTCTCCCCCCCCCCAATGACCTAGTGCCCCACCACCTTTGGCACATATCTATCTTGTCTGCCTTGGCCTTGGCACACATCCATCTTGTCTGACTTACCCCTGGCACACATCCATCTTGTCTGCCTTGGCCTTGGCACACATCCCTTTGGGAACCATGGCCACTGCTCCACAGAAATTGTAATGTGTCCCCAAGGGGCTGTTGCTCCATCATCTTTCTAGTGTCTCGAATAGCCACATAAGTTATTATTTTATCTGTTTGTATGGATCTGTTTTGCTGGCTGTCAGATTTCTGTTTCAGGGTTGAACTGCTTGGATTTTGAAGAATGAAGAGGATGCAGCGGTTGATGTGCAGAACACAGATCAGCTATTCGATCAATAGGTAAATTACATTTTATATCTATCCCTTGATTAATAAGTACCCTTACCTTGTCACTGACACTGGGTGGTCCTCAGTAATTATATTTTTGTTTTAACATTTGATTATTACAATGAGGGTCATCTACTGACTCCTCTCATGCACACCCAGTGGTTCTTCTCTGTTTTGTAATGATATACAGGCCAGCAGAAAAAACCCACCCCAAGTCCAAAGTCTAAATCCAAGCTTGCGGCACCTGCCTGCATCCTATGGACCACATAAGCTTCTTCCTTCTGACAACTGTCATGCTTTGGGACACACATAGGGGGCACTGCGGCTTGCACAGGGGTTGTGTGAGCCCTGGGAAGGGCCAAGGCGCAGAGCCTCTAGTGGTGAGGATGTTGCGCTGCTGGTTACTGCCAGGTTGCGGTCCTTGGGCACACCAAATCACTAAGCAGAAGAAAACTCAAGGAAGGTCGGAGTCAAGCAAGAGAGGTCAGGTCACAAAACAGGGGTCAAATAGCAGGGATCCAGGAAATAGACACCAGTGACACAGGGGCCACTGCAGACACAGGGAACACAGGAGACACTGGGTGACACAGGAATATTAACAGACAGAGAGAAACAATAGAACAGCACAAGGGAATTGGCTGGAAACAACAGACTGGATAATAAGGGGTTAATGCAGGAGCACTGAATTAACAAGCAGGTGCACAGGAACTGCTCAACAGAGCTAGGGGGCTCGGCACCAGTGGAGACACGTTGCACAAATGCTGAGTGCTGTGTCTGAGCTTGCGTAATAGCCAGGGATGGTTAGGAAGCAATTTCCTGATCTGCCGGCAGGAGGGACGACACTGATTATTCCGGTAGAGCAGGCACACCCAGGCTCAGAACTGCTTGCATGTGCAGCAGAGAGACGCCTGTGGTTTAGTGAGGAAGAAGTAAGTGGGACAGCCGCTCCCAAGAGACAGAAGGACTTAGAGGATAAATCAGGGAACCAGAACCCAGACTTAGATAATTGATATGGGCATATTGGGACTTCAAGACATTCCATATTGTGCACCACGTACCTCAGTATTAATCGCAGCCTTTCCGCTTTCTGCTCCAGTTTTGCAGAGAGAATAATAGCTCCAAGTCTGGGATCCTGAGCGCAGAAATTATAGTGTTCCTATTGGGCGTTAAGAAATTAGACATTAGTTATATCCATGCTATATCTCCAAATCCACCAGTCTGTCCACATCCAAGTCATTAGATTTTAGTTGATACCAAAGGCAAACCACTTTTTGGGTTTCATATCAACCCCAACTGGTCTTGGTCATTATTTCCCACCCCATTGCACTCTCTGTTCTGGTTTTCTTAAGATGGTCCTAAACAGGGCTATATAACCAATATATTCATTTTACTCAAAGAATTAAAAGAACGGCCCATTGAACTGTTGTTTTATTGGAAAGGAATAATGAATCCAGATGGAGGATCCATTTGAATTAAAAACAATGGATCCATTTTGTTGTACTAAATACATTTTGTCAATTAAAGGATCAAGTAAACCTATAAATCTCCACGGGTACATTAGGACAACCAACATTTTTAGAAAAAGCAATAACGGCCATAATCATAACATTTAATAGAAACTGTAACCTGAATCAAGGTAATGTCTTGGGGATTTGCCCGTTTACACCAATTTTGGTAAAATTTGCTGGCTATTCATGCCTTGGCTGATCCAATTAAAGAACAATAAAGTTTTTGAAGTTGTGAATGAAACTGTTGAATTAAGAAAAAAAATGCAAAATGAAACCCTGAAGCTAGAAAGTGAAAATGAGTGAGCCTGAAACCTTATGTTATGGTTTTCATATGTTTACTCCTTCAACACAATTATGTATTTTGTAATAAAACAGATAAAATAGTAAAATAATGCTACCTTGCCCATAAAATGCTTTCTGTAGAATCGTGCTGTGGGATCAGATTGAAGGATTCTCAGTCTGTCGTATGGAGGGGAGAGGTCGGACTCAGGAGAAGGCAAGGAGTGGTTGGTGCCCTCTATCCAATATCCACCATTTGGGGGCACAATAAGAAGAGGGAAGGGACGACCTTTTCTTAGGACCTGCAGAAAAAAAGTTGTTTAAGAATCTCAAGTTATGAAAGAAAATACACATTTTTAAAGGCAAGTGACTGTTTTAAGATAAGAAGACAAAATGCGTAGTATTAAGGAACCTTACTGAAAGAGAAAATGTCTTTACTTAATATACAATGCCTAGTCAAAAAAGTCTACCAAGCCTTTGGGGACAGTGCTAGAATCTGGTGTACCTGTGGGGGCAGTTTTATGATCTGGGGTACCTGCAGGAGTATTGTTATGGTCTGAGGTGCCAGTAGAGGGCAGTGTTATTATGATCTGGGGTGCCTGTGGGGGAAGTGTTATGATGTGGGGTACCCGTAGGAGTAGTGCTATGATCTGGGGTGCCTGTGGGGGCAGTGTTATGATGTGGGGTACCTGTAGGAGTAGTGCTATGATCCGGGGTGCCTGTGGGGGCAGTGTTATAATGTGGGGTACTTGTAGGAGTAATGCTATGATCTGGGGTACCTGTGGGGGCAGTGTTATGACCTGGGGTGCCTGTAGGGAAAGTGTATGATCTGGGGTGCCTGTAGGGGCCAGTGGTATAAACTGGGGTGTCTTTGGGGGAAGTGTTATTATCTAGGGTGCCTGTAGGGGCAGTGTTATGATCTATGGTGCCTGTGGGGGCAGTGTCAGGATCTGGGGTGCCTGTGGTGGTAGTGTTATGACCAGGGATGCCTGTGGGGATAGTGTTAAAATCTGGGGTGCCTGTAGGGGCAGTTCATTGATCTGGGGTACATGTAGGGGCAGTGTTATGATCTGAGGTGCCTGTAGGGGCAGTGTTATGATCCACTTGGATTGGCCGGACCTGAACCCCATGGAGAATCTTTGGGGTGAGCTGGAGGAGACTTCACACAGCACTCTCCCATCATCAATACAAAATCTGGGGGGTAATTTATCACTACTCACCTCATGGATGCCCGGGTGCACTTTTTCCCCTCCCTTTCTCTGAAAAAACAAAAATGTGAAAATGAATTTATACCCAGTTGTTATTCTAGTTTACAGGTATACATCTAATCTTCTGTTGTACAAGTCATATAAAAACTTTTTTGTATGTTGCATTGTCATTTTACTTTTCTTTGGATTCTTTGCACTTCACCTGACATTTATACATTTCAAACCACATTATAATGCAGGCAGGGCTGGTTGGCCCTTCCGTGGGGGTTTCATAGTACTAATAGGGATCCTGCGGACCATGATGGGTGAGGAGCTACCGGCAAGTGAAGAACTGCAGATGGAACATTGGAAATCCTAGAAGAGAGATCTCTCTAACTGGGTAAGGACCAATGTCTTCCAATTATACCCTTTCCCCTTTTGCTGTTGACAACCCTGCCACAGACACCTAGCGCTCACCGTGGTATGGAAAGACCATGCATGATGCTGTCACTTGACCAGATCACATCAAAGTGTTATATACTCCTATAGAGATTCCAAAGGGTGAAAAGGGGGTCTGAGGAACAGCAATATATAGAGAATAAAATAATACAAAACGATTTCCTAATAATTGCCTGTTTTTTAACAATAAAATATTTAAAATGTATAACAAGCGGGTTTTTGTTTTAGCATAACTGGTAATATATCTAGCATGGGATTTCCATAATCAACAAGGAGCATTAATATGAGTATGATAGTAGTATGGAGACCAAAACCCACCTTCATGGGGGAGGGGAGGACGCAGCGCTGATCTTCCAGGCGGGTGCACTAAAAAAAATTACAACACATATCAATGTTCTAGTAAGAAAACAGCGCAGAGCTGAAATATACAATAGAAAATGAGACATTGCTACACATAAAGCTAAATAGAATTGAACCAGAATATAGTCTGAAAATAAAAATGATTTGGGTTTACATTTATTAAAGTAGCAATGGAAGGTCCACTTTTTTGTCGGCCCCCTGCTCCTCCTACACAACCCGGCCTTCCTATATGAATGTCCTCCACCCATTGCCAGGATTTCAAGCACCCAGCTCTTCCATAAAGCTTGGTGATCCACCACCCTTTCCCTTACAATCTTCTGAGGCTGAAGCCCAGGTGAGTAACTTTTTCAGGTAAACTATTGGGTGAACCATTAATGTTGGGTGAGCAGAGAGCTGCAAAGGAAATGGACCTTCTGTATCCATGGAAGGTCCACCATGGAAGATTTTGCCGACGCAGCAACTCCTGCTCCGTTCCTGAGAGATTGCTGCTCCATTCTGCCACTAGGGCTAAGAAGTAAAAAGTTCTCCCAGCACTGGGCCAATCACTGATGGGGTTACATGCAATAAGTCACATGATTGTTACCCAGAATTACCGAGATTTTTTGTATTTCTGGGTGGCTGAATTGAATGATTGGGGAAAAGGGAATGAGATTATTATGTTGGGGTGGGGGATGAAGCTGCCCCCATCTGCAATCTATAAATATTTTATACAAAGTTATAGCACATACATTGAGATAGCAAATCACTAACAGGATCCCTCCACCACTACCAGCCGCCATCATCCATGGTGTTTTATATGGTGCCAATGGTCCCATACAAAGAGATCTGACAGCCCTGGCTGGGAGTAACCTACATTATATATATTATGCAGAATATTTGGGAGGGCTCTATAGTAAAGATCAAATATTTTACTGAAAAATGTATTAATTAACAAATAATTCTAGACAAAGCTCAACTGGACTTTAGACATTACAAATGATAAAATATGAACTTAATAAAAGACGATCAAGGGACCGCAGTTGTCTCAATACCAACGCGTTTCGCCGTATGGCTTCTTCAGAGGATCATGGAAACTTGAGGTTTGGTAGAATTGGATGCGTGGATATATGGTTCTTCAATAGGAAATGAAGCACGAGGAGTTATGGAATTCCCAGATGAAGGGGAGGTCCAGGGAGCTTGTATTGATTTATTATGTATGGGGGGTCCAACAATGACAGGTTGATGTAACAGGGCAGCAGCAGTTCAGACTGTTAACAGCCGAGCTGTCTTACTTACTTATCCAACTCTGGCATTTTGCAAAATGAACCATATATCCACTCGTCTAGTTCTACCAAACCTAGACTCCATGTTCCCCTGAAGAAGCCCCATGGCGAAACACGTCGGGCAATGAGACAACTTTGCTCCCTTAGTGGTCTAGTATTGATATTAGTATTATATATACATCATTGTCGGCCTCTTACCTGCATTTTCTCAATCATTTCAAACAAGTCAGCGGGCTGCAAGAGAGCAGAGAGACGGCGAGTGTGAACAGTTGGTCCCATATGGGGATTTTTATTACTTTTTGAACTTTTTTCCCAAGAACATGGTTGTTGTCCCAGTGCTTATCCCTCAACTTGAAGGACTGGGTTGCCCCATTGACCCAAGACTTTCCTTGCATGGGTTGGCTTTTGATACATTTTTGCCTACAAGATATCCTCACTGACACCCAACATCACTCCCCCTGGAAGAAGTAGATACGGTGACCCCAGGGTGTGATGGACCCATCTCCAATACCGCTACACCCTTGATTCTCTGTATATTCATGCAGAAAGTGGCACTGAGGACATTTTTGGCACCTATAGGACCGCCCATGGCCAGGAGAAGACCTATAGGAAGATCACCCCAAGCATCATGTGACTGGTTAGAAGACCAGAATGAAGACTGGTACCGATGGGGGCCGAGCCTGAAGTTGGACTTTTAATCATTTATTCACGCAGGGTTATTATCAATGGACAGATCCCTTCATTTAAGCCCATAGGTCACATGGCAGCATTACCAAATTCCATCATTATTCCCCTTTGTCTGCCACTCCAGGACTTTCTCACCAAACCTAAAGGCTCGGCATCCCAATCTGTGACCTACAGGAGCATTATGAGAGCGTTGTATCATCTGCTAGAATGGAGAATTAGAAAACGGTTGCAAGGCTAACTCTAGCCAGTAGAGGGGGTGATTTACAAACAAATCAGTGAAAGTATTAAAGGTGATTCATTGAAGTGAATAAGTAAATAAGCTTTGTTGTATCAGATATTATTCTGCACTTTCATTTTTAAAGAAAGCTTGAAAACTGTTGCTACTTCAAGTAGTCAAAGTTACAATTTAGTCATAAAAATAATAAA
Organism: Pyxicephalus adspersus; assembly: GCF_032062135.1. Taxonomy (NCBI): domain Eukaryota; kingdom Metazoa; phylum Chordata; class Amphibia; order Anura; family Pyxicephalidae; genus Pyxicephalus; species Pyxicephalus adspersus. The sequence goes on along the minus strand of NC_092867.1, from coordinate 1,057,280 downwards.
ATGTTTAATGAAAAGTACAGGCTTTTGAAAATGACTTGCACTTGGGTCATGTTCCCACTGGGTCCTGACAATTAGCTTGTAAAGTCAAATTTCAGAAATGGCAAACATTAGCCATAAATGCATGCCTAATAATTCAGGAGGAGAGGGGGTCACAAAAAAGTGCAGCGCGATCAACTGTATGTCATACATGGGGGGCACATTGGTGGGTGCTGGGGGATCTTGGGTACCAATGTTTGAAAAGGTTATTGCAGGACTGGGGGGGAACTAAATATGTATAAATGTGTTCCAAAATACGGATAACAAAGTGATTGCCTCAAAATTGATATTGAATTGAATATTGAAGATCCTAAAAAATATTATTGCCAGCAGAATTGCTTAGGGTGAGGGAATGGAAGTGTACCAGTGGGAAAATGTCTCAAGTGAAAAAGAAAGTTTTGTTTTTCTATTGAAAGTGGAAGAAATGTTAATTTTTAAAAATCACCTTTAAACTTTTTAAAGTATATAAAGTATATAAACATTATATTTAAAACACCCGTGCTAATATTTCAAAATAATTAAAATAATCTATATATTTTTGTGAACAGGAATGGGCAGGGGGTCTATAGGGATCACTGAACAAATAAAACAAATATATTTTCAGTATTAAAAGGAAAACATTCAATTTCAAAACCAACTAAACACAGAACTTTTACCAAAATTGTTCTGGGGGGTCAGGGTGACCAATGGGAAAATGACCCAAGTGAAAAATAAAAGAATATGTGAATTTTTTCCCAAAAAATGTTTTTCATGGCAAAACTACATGATGTGTTCCCAGACCCCCAGCCTGAGATTTCTGATGATGCAACGTGTTTTCTTTTGGTGTAACTCAGAATGGGTCTTTATTGGCCTCCTTTTGTAAATATGGCCCTCCGGCATGGAATTGTTTTTTCAGGCTCTCTCGCATTCCTTTGGGTGAGACAATACAGCAATGTCTGCCAATTCTGACTCAAGGAAGAAGCTCTGAATAAATATATAATTCACCTTTATTATCCATAGCTTGGAGCATTACACAAAGAAGGGGGGAGGGGGAGAATGATGACTAAAGGGACAAAAATACCATTCCAGGAAGCTACACAGATACAACAAAATCTTATTACACATCCGATATAAATGATAACCTCTGAAAAATGCAAATATTGTGTGATGTGATATAAATCTCGATGGCTTTGTGTATTCTTCCAGATCTGTGCGGTAATCCGGTACAAAACATTTCTACATGTAATAAAAACCCAGCTTTGCTGCTCTCACTAATTATGCAGGGGGACTGGTCTTGTCTCCGCCCCTCTGTAGTATTCTACAGGCAGCCTGTAGTGGGCGGGTCTAATAGGCCCCTCCCACACCTCTGCTCCCTGCACAAGTTATATACAGCACAGTGATGATGTTTACATTTATATATTATTATCTGGAATTGCAACGGCATTTGGTGCCCGCAAAGTGGATTTATATCCTTGTCTGTGATCTATAGAAGAATTGTAAAAAATCTTTTTGTGAAGTCAGCTTTAAAAAATGGCAAAGCCGTGCCCATGGACTGATATTCAATAAAACAAAAGTGATCACTCACAGAGATACAGGGATCACTATGCTATGGCACTGATTTTGGAGCGTGCCGGGGTCTGTTGGAATGGCCTCCAAAGGAAAGTTTGTGACGGGGTGACAATGCAAGAGCACAAATCTTGTTTATAACGAGGGGTCTGCTTTAATAAACATGGCCGCCCTCTACAAATCCATAGGCCTGATAAGAGACCGAACTGATACAGATCACTGAGCTGGCCGCACATGGGGCGGGGTCATTGTGAGGTCCCTCCCCCGCTTATAATAAACTGTTATACAATGACTGGGATAGGAAACTCTCTGACCTTGCTGTGAGAGGATGGAGGCTGAGACATCTCCTCTCCTCTGTTAGGTGGATCCACAATATACGGCTCAGACTCTTCTGGTTTGCTGCAAGGAAGAGAAAGGAGCAACAAATAAGATCCCTAGATTCACTAAATAATGAAGGAAGAGGAGGGAAAAGAGTAAGATAAAGGAGGAGAGGAGACAGGAAGAAGACAGAGAAAAGAAAATAAGGAGAGGAGGAAGGAAAGGGAAAGAAGGTAATGAGAAAGGAAAGAAAGAAGCGGAGAGGAGAATAAAAAATAAAAAAAGAGAAAAGGGAGAGGAGCAAACGAAGCAAAGAATGGGAGAGATGAGAAGAGGAATGGGGAGAGGAGAGGAGGACAGAGAAGGGGAGAGAATGGAGAGAAGCAGGGAGTATGAAAAGGTGAGGAGAGGCAAGAAGACAAGGAAGAGAGAAAATAAAGTGCAGCAGAGAGAAGAAGAGATGAGGAGAAGGAAGGTGAGAAGAGGGGAAAGAAAATGGGGCAAAAAGGAAAGAAGATGGGAGGAAGCGGAGACTAGAAGAGGTGAGGAGAAGGGAGAAAAGGGGAGAAGACAGAAGACAGAGACTAGAAGAGGTGAGGAGAGGAGAGAGAAGGGGAGAAGACA
>NC_092867.1:1052094-1054312 GCF_032062135.1 Pyxicephalus adspersus | reverse complement strand
AAGGGGAGAAGACAGAAGACAGAGACTAGAAGAGGTGAGGAGAGGGGAGAGTATGAGGACAGGGAAGGGGAGAGGCTGTAATGGATGCAAAGAGTATTAGAGGTAAGTAGAAGGTAGAAGAAGACAGAGAAGGGGAGGAGGTGAAATAAAGCTGAGATTAAGGAGAGATGAGGTAAAGAAGGGAGAGCAGAGGAAAGAAGAGGAGGAGAGAAAGGAAGAGAAGCAAAGTCTTGGGAGAGGTGAGTAAAGAGAATAATGAGAGGGCAGAGATGAGTTGAAGATGAAAGCAGAGAGTAGGAGAGATGAGAAGAGGTGGGGAGCAGAGAAGGGAAGAGATGGAGAGAAGCAAAAGTGGAAAAGTTGAGAAGAAAGGGAAGAGGGATGGAGGAAAGAAGAGAGGAGTGAAGAGCACCGAAGGCAAAGTGGAGGAAAGTAGAGAGGAGATCGGAGGACAGAATAAGAGGAGAAAAGGAAGAAATAGGAAATGTGGGGAAGGAAGAAAAGGGAGAGACGATAGGAAAGGATTGGATGGAAAGAGGAAGAGAAGGGAGAAGAATGGAATGAAATGGAGAGAAAGAAAATAAAAATAAAATAAGGAAGGAAGAGGAAAGGAGAGAAGAGATATGTAAGGGAATATAAGGAAAAGCTGAAGGAAATGGAATGAATATCAGGAAGAGAAGATAAAATAAATGAATATTTTTTCTGGCAAAGATAGGAAAATGGTAAAAAAAGGAGAAGAAAATCTAAAACCCCGGGCTAGTGCGATGACTTCCCAAGCAAACTCTAAACTCATCATAGAACTATATTATATATGGAAGTGAGCCAGAAATAAATACTTATAATGAATTAACCGGCCAATAGGATTCTTCTTCTTCTCCAAGGTCCAGTAGAAGGTGCAAAAATTTTGAAAAATAAAAATGGCGGTCGAGGAACAAATATTTACCCTTCTATAAAACCCGGCTGGGTACTTACCCTCCATATGCCCCAAACGTGAAGCTTCTTTTGCGGGAGAACATTTGAAATCGTTCCATACAGCCGGTCCGTGTCCTGGAAGCTGTGAGGTTCTCATGGATCTGAGCAGGAAGAGGAGATTGGAGGTATTGGGGGCCACCTGCATGGCAATGGCTGCGAGATTCTCTGGCTGTCTAATGAATGTCAAAGACAACACATGAAAGAGACAGGAAAATGTCACAGAGACAATCAGTGAGAGACCCCCATGGAGAGTGCAGCCCCCCTCACACAGATAGACAAGGTTCTGTCTTATGGGCCTTCTCCCCTGCCTTCAGTCTCTTTATCTCTCCATTCTTCATTGTCTCTTTCTGTCCTCTAACTGTCACACGTTATGAGACCCCCCGCTGCCGATTCCTCCTGTGGGGACGGTGACATTAACTAGTGAGAACAGCATGGAGAATTTCCACACGTCAATACAGACAAGCGGGTTCAATGCTCGCTGAGATCCGGAAGGTCCAAGTTAGTTTCTTGCAGTTTACTATCAAACTCACTTAGAGCCAATTATGTAATATTTAATTGTAAATGTTATCTAATAGACAACTTATAGAAGGATAATGATACAAAATACATATAATAATATAATATATATAATATACAATAATATTACACGTTACACCGTATTCCCATTCTGCTTCTGTGTTTTATTATTTCATGAATAGAAACTGAGCATATTATATTTCTCATATAAAGAGAGTTCTGCCCCAAAATATTCTGCACCGTCTATACCACTGGCAACCACTGGTACTGTGCTGCATAATATGTTGGCGCTATATATCACCTATTAGGAAATGGAGATTGACATTTTTTTTAAACCCCCAGGTAATTGGCGATTTCTTTATCAGTGGACTTCAGGAAACTGATATAACTGTGCAGAACATTAGGGATCAGATAACTGACATTGACTTTATCACCGGGCACTAAGAAATCTACAGAGTCTGTAATAATGGGCACCAAACGCACGGCATTATATTTACCACGTGGCATCTCTAATTGGCTCTGTAGATATGATTGAGCATTAGGGAAGTAGTATTATAAACATTATAATGGCCACCAGGAGCCTGGCACAGTATACCACTGGACACTGAAAAATCAGCATTATATTTATTTGTAAGTACCGGGAAACTGGCACTGTCTATACCATGGGGCACTATATACATGGCACTCTCTATACCACTGGGCACTATATACATGGCACTCTCTATACCAC
>NC_092867.1:1048926-1051502 GCF_032062135.1 Pyxicephalus adspersus | reverse complement strand
CTATACCACGGGGCACTATATACATGGCACTCCCTATACCACGGGGCACTATATACATGGCACTCTCTATACCACGGGGCACTATATACATGGCACTCCCTATACCACGGGGCACCAGATACATGGCACTCCCTATACCACGGGGCACTATATACATGGCACTCTATATTGGTCACTAATAATAGATATTATGAAGCCCGCTGAACCTCATGTAGCACTGTGTGCCAAGCCAACAATAAAAGCCGCATTCATTTTCTGAGAAAAGTAGATTGTAATTATATAAAATATTAGCAGAGTGGTTTGATGCCAAACAAAGAACTCCGTTTCATCCGTCACGGCAAGTGAATGTTTTTAATCAATCATGCTGGGTGTATCTCTAGACTCTGCCAAATCAGTGATCCGTTCAGAATGAATTCTATCAGGATGGGGAATCCCCGAGCCAATCCACTCGCCAGGCCAAGCAAAGCACACAGAACTCAGGACAGGGGAGATGAATGTGGAATGTGTATGATTCACCTTGTTATTACATCTATTCATAGCAGCAACTGAACAATAATTATGAGTAATTATAATATGTGACATTGATGGGGAAAAAAAAAATCTTTCCAGATTTATGTCAACTTATGGCTTCAATATTGTGCGGCATTTTATTTCTAGGGGAGAGACCGAGGGATAAGCATTGCAGAAAGAAGCAGAGACAACAATTCTATTTTTTTTAACGTTTCTTTCTCTTAAGGCACCCCTAGATCCTCACACTGCCCCCACAGGTACCCCAGATCATAACACTGCCCCCAGATGTACCAGGCATCATACCACTACCCTCACAGGCACCCAAGATCATTAAACTGTCCCCACAGGCCCAAAAATCATAACACTGCCCCCACAGGTACCCCAGATAATTAAACTTTCGTAGCAGGCACCACATACCATGACACTGCCCCCACGGGTACCACAGATCATACCACTGCCCTTGAAGTCACCACAGATCATAACACTGCCCAAACAGGCACTCCAGATCATAACACTGCCCCCCCCCCACTGGCACCTCAGATCATTACACTGCCCCTACAGGTACCCCAGATCATAACACTTGCCTCTGCAGGCACCCCAGACAGTAACACTGCACTTGTAGGCACCAGAGATCATAACACTGCCCCCACAGGCACCTCAGATCATTACACTGCCCCCACAGGCATCCCAGATCATAACACTGCCCCCACAGGTAATCATAACACTGCCCCCACAGGCACCCTAGATCATAACACTGCCCCCGCAGTTACCTCAGATCATAACTCTGCCCCTATAGACACCACAGATCATAACACTGCCTCTACAGGCACCCCGGATCATAACACTGCACTTGCAGGTGCCAGAGATCATAACACTGCCCTTCAGGCATACAAGATCATAACACTTGCCTATGCAGGCACCCCAGATAGTAATGCTGCCCTTGCAGGCATCCAAGATTATTACACGGCCCCCACAGGCAACTCAGATCATTTCACTGAGCCCGCAGATACCACTGTTCATTACATTGCCCCCACAGGTACCACAGATCATAACACTGCCCCCACAGACACCCTAGATCATAACACTGCCCTTGCAGGCACCACAGATCATAACACTGCCCCCACAGGCGCCTCAAATCATAACTCTGCCCCTGCATGCACCCCAGATCATAATGCTGCCCTTGCGAGAATCCAAGATCATTTCACTATGCCCACAGGCACCCCAGATCATAAAACTGTCTCCACAGGCACCCCAGATCATAACACTGCCCCCACAGGTACCTCAGATCATTACACTGCCCCCACAGGTACCACAGATCATAACACTGCCCCCACAGACACCCCAGATCATAACACTGCCCCCACAGACACCCCAGATCATAACACTGCCCCCACAGGCACCCCAGATCATAACAATGTCTCCACAGGCACCCCAGATCATAACACTGCCCCCACAGGTACCACAGATCATAACACTGTCTCCGCAGGCACCACAGATCATAACTCTGCCCCCCACAGGTACCACAGATCATAACACTGTCCCTGCAGGCATCCCAGATTATAATATCCCCCCCCATGCCCCCTTAGAATATTACACTTCACCCCGGGCACCCTTAGATCATATACTGCCCCCATAGTCTGGGTGAATTATGTTTGGCCAAGCAGTATATATTCACAAGAGAGGTAGATAGAGTATATTATTATTTGTTTCCGTTACTCTATTTTTCCATAATTAAGAAATACACAAAGTACACACCGGCACAAGTTTCCTAATCAATAGATTACCAGACAATATCAGCAATCCCAGATATTATGACCCCACTGCTGGCACATACACCTGAGGGATTCCATAGGTAGGAGGTTGGCTGTCCTGAGTCGGGACACTGAGGTTATTTAAGGAGAAATAAAGATTTTCTGCAGGTACAGCGACCCAGTGTACTTGTCATAAAGGATAATAAAAGGAGCCAAAACATCATTAACTCTGTATATGTTTTACTTGATCAAATACCATAAACTAGTTGTTTTGGAGTATTTTAGTGAAAGGGTCATCCCAGGCAACGTGTGAAA
>NC_092867.1:1046772-1048844 GCF_032062135.1 Pyxicephalus adspersus | reverse complement strand
GGAGATTATATGAAGCGGGGGTATGTATCTGACTCTCATTACACCTGGGGGGCCATAATCTGCCTGCATTGTATAAAGAAGAGCAGAAAGCCGGAAATGAAACCTTGGAATCAGACCGGCTTCCTTGCAGAAAGAGATGGGCAATGTCCCTTCAACAATAAACACTCTTACCTGCCTGATTGCTTTCTTCATTTGCCCAATAGGGATGAGTGGGAATGTCTCAGCCAATCAGAGAGCACTAGAGGTTTTGAATGGGGAGACTTGTCCCCATTTAACCTCTAGTCCCAGGGATCGCACACTGAGCTGATCAATGAATGCAGCCGGCCCTACATTCATTGATCAGGGTAGCCCGCAATCTTTTTTTTTTTTTGAAAAAACTATTTTTTTTTTTTTACAATTTTGGTAAGCGAGAACGGCCGACTTTACAGCGACATTGAGTTTAAAAAACTTGCTCATCCCTATTGTTTCCCCCCGTGCAGCTGCCAGGATTTAAAGCAGAGCTTTTAATAAAATATATATATCAATATTGTGGGAAATTAGCAAAAAAACAAGGAGTATGTGAGGGAACTTTATAGGGCAAAAATATCAAAAAACATGATATTTATTTCATTACATTAAAAGTAAAACAAACAATTTTTATTATGATACAATGTTATGATTTAAAGTATATACAATAAGTATTAGCATAAAAAATCACAATAGAAAATGTACACTCATAAAAACAAGATTCAACGCATTTCTCAGATCACTTTGCCGCTTCCTCAGGAATCAACAATGAGACCTAGAAATACAACAATTAACATTAACATTGTGTAATATTTCCAAAAACTGTGATTTTTTTATAAATTATTATAAGCTACTTACATACATGTTTTGGTAGTAGGAAAATATTGCAATGTAACCTCCTTCAAAATGGTTTGTGTGGATAAATTGAAGGGGACAATCAGGGAGTAGGTGAGTACCAAGACCTAGAAATGATGTAAACTCAATCTGGGAAAATGAGTAATTATATCTATAGGCATTCTCAAGGATTCAAGGTAACCGTCAGATAATGTTTAATATTAAATATCCTAATATATAAAAAATATAGCTACAAACAAAAGACCCATCCACATACTAATATGTATCTGAATAGACAATCCTCGGTCTGGGGTGAATATATAGTTATATTATGAGTAACTCCGCATACATATAGCCAATACTGTCATCCAAAGATTCTTAATAAATGGAAGAACTCTTATATCTCGCTAGATAATACAACATTAAGTGTCATATAAGAAAATATTATTGTATATAGCTGTAGGAAATTAGCATTTAACGCGCTCACTGCAGAGACGTATTTGTGACTTCATTTCAATTTCAGGGCGCTTTGCCCACTTTTATTAGCAAAAAGATCCACAGAAAAGCAACAAAAATAGGCAAATCCAGGGTATCAATGTCATTCACAGCATGAAAAGAAACATTTAGCCTCCTGGCTCTGGTCCACCAGACCTAAACTGTGCCTGGCCCACCATTTTTTCCAGGATTCTCGAAAAGTTATTGTAATTCTTCTACAATACAAATATGCATGGCCGTAGCCAGGCCCTTTGATTCCTTTTGAGGCAGGTGATGCATAATACCCTACAAACATATATTTCATCCTGCTTCAACATATATACATTTACCTTTACTTTTGAAGAGTCCTCGATCCCTCTGATTCCAGTAGGTCCCCAGAAATACGGTCTGTACTTCTGTATGAGAACATTTTTGCCTGTGCAAGATAATTTGAACCCATCTTGATGTCTGTGATGCTCCCTTGAAGTATTTGTGGCACTGGTTGATAACGGTATTTTTTGAACCCATCTTTGTCTGTTAGTTCTCCTGGGGAAGCAAGCTTAGCCCTGCGAAACGCGTCAGCTAATAAAACCATCACGACCAAGCATCTTTGGAAGTCCATATCCTAAATGTTAATCACTCAATATGTGTAAATCACAACTTATTCATATGTTTTATTCAATGTATTGAGATGTCAAATATTTTTAAGTGAGATTGATATTATTATAAAAAAAAATTGTGATGCAACTCTACTACTT
>NC_092867.1:995779-1045590 GCF_032062135.1 Pyxicephalus adspersus | reverse complement strand
TTCTTTTCCTCCAGACGCAAAGAGCGCCCCCTTGTGCTTTGTAATGATCTCAAAGTGAATAATTAGGAAGAGAGCATAGCTGAGCTGCTCCATTCCTTTTATTAGTTTTGTTGCTTTTTTTCAGCAACCCTATCAATCATTGACAGGGCAAACCCTAAAAATAACAGCTGCCATTGTCTGGTGAGTGGATTGGTTGAGCTGTATTATAGCCGCCATTGACAGGTATAGTGCAGCTCGTCAAAAAAATACCAATGCAGAATTTTCAAATCCAAGTTACAATTACCAGTGCCAGATGTAGATAACAGGGAGCCCCTGTGCAGAACTTACTTGGGGGCTCCTCATCAAACTGACTTGGTACTTCTTTTAGCTAAGGAAGGTCCAGGACCCTCGTGCAGCCCCACACTGTGCACCTCCCTATGTCCGCCCCGGTTAATGGGTCCGAACACTTCTAATGCTTGCTTCTATATCAGTGTGTTTCACAGCCTTTATAACATGGGGGAACTCGAAATAATTTTCGGGGTCTTCAGGGGCCCCCTTCTATAAATATTATATCTACAGATCACAGTACATTAGTATGGTGGTCAGTGGGAAGAGTTCCTCTTACATTGCTAGCCAGTGGGTAGAATGTCACCCTTACTGATAGCCAAAAAGATCATTGGGGTTACTTATACTGACCTGAGAGGTACAAACTGCTCATTGCACCCCCAGCAACCTCTGGAGGAACCCTAGAGATCTACAGAACTGATGTGTCATTGTTCTGTGTGCTCATCAGGACAGGGATATTAATGGAAATTCCCCCTGTAGACACCTAAACTTCAGTACAACCCATCAGAGGTTCTGAAACCACACACTCCCATTCCATAATTGTCGTAGGTAATCATTTCCAGCAGCACTAAAATGAATGAGATTTGGGGAGGACGTAATGCTGCGTTCTCCCCATAGGAAACCAATGGTGGTCATTAGCTGTTGGCCATTGGATCTGGCATGACAGGGAACAACACTAGAGATGCTGGAATTTTACCGTCACAAACAATCATCAAAAAAAATCTGTGCAAAAAGAGCAGAAAACAACCTCTCCTACATGCAATATTTGGCTCTCCAGGGTTATCAATCTTTGACAAATGACGTATTGCTCATATGACCAGTATGACCTCTCGGCCACTCGTTGATTTGGACCCTCCTTGATGACTGCCTTGGTTAATGTCATCGTAATACAAATGAAAGAACCGTCACATGATTGATTAATATAGGGTTAGGCTGATAATTACACCTAGTGGCCCTATTGACCTCTATCTGCATTCTAGACATCACACCTGCTGTGAGCAAAATTACAATTTGTGACAACAATGTATCAGATTTCACTATGCAGTTGTCATGTAGCCATGTTGTGTCATGGGAGAGAACTTTCTATGGAAGTTGTAAGGATTACAATGTTCGTAATGCAGAAAAAATGCCCCCCCAGCTGTGCTCGGCGCCATTCATCATGGTGACAAATAGCTACACACAGCGCTCACTTCACTTTATTCAGCTCTGATGTTACTTTTCAGGTTTTTCTAGAAGAAATTCAGAAGAAACAGCCGAAGTGATGGAAACTGAGCAAAACATTGAGAAACATGAAAATTACAGACAGATAAAGTTACATTGTTCTTGTTTTGTTCCAAAAAATCCATACAGTATAAACAATAGAGTTTTGTGACAACAGACTTTTATTATTGGTACTCTCGCCCACTTACTTAGAGGTGGCAGCTGCATTCTTTTTACTTGTTTAGGATTTATATTCACTCTCTGCAATAACTGTTTTTACTGATCACTTCCCTTGTGCATGCCAGGAATACCCAGCATGGCCAATCAAACTGGGCAAACATCATAAAAGAAGAAGAAAGATGTCGGTGCCCTGGGGGGGGGGGGGGTAGGTAAGTATTGGGGATTTAGTTCCACTTTAGGACTAGGTTCAGACCTGCCTTGGGATTTAGGGATCCGGAGTGGCTCCTGGTTACTGACACCACATTGCGTTACTGTTACAGCTCACCGTCACCCCCATTCATTCTTTTATGGGGCTGCTGTGGGCAGAAGCTACTTGTGATCACTGGCATGAGGAAGTGATAAATGCACCGCAACTTCACTGCTATTGTGAACATATATCACATATATATCATAATATTCTATTATTATCCTCTAGCTGTTCATTGTTTTTTTTATCTCACTGTCTCTCTGCAGGTGTCATTTTTCACATTGATTGGTTCACGTTCACCAGTCAGTTGATCAAGATGGGACACTTGCTTAAAAATTATTTTTTTCATGGTTGTTGGCCACCAGTAGATGGAGCTGTGTCCTTATGTAACGTGTGTAACAAACTCATGTCTCTTATCTCTGACAGCAAGAGTTTGTTACATATGTTAGAGGAGGGCACAGCGCCATCTATAGATGTGAAGAAGTATAAACTGAAAAAGAAAGGAAAGAAAGAAAGAAAGAAGAGATAAAAAAGGAGAAGGAAAGAGAAGGGAAGGAAAGGAAAGAAAAGGAAATTCTTTTCTTTTATAAATCTCATTCTGTTGGATAATCTAAATATTCTTTTAAAATTAACATATTTGCAATGGTATGGCAACTCATTTAAGCCAAAAGCTATGTACACTCTGGATGATAAAAGTGGGGGCGACTAATGAACTTCCCTACAGGGGGAGGACACTGCGGGGTGCTGCTCACTTATCCTCCCGCTCCCTTCTCTATATAATTTAACAGTGCTGTGTGTACAGTGTTTATTCATTCATCTCTCCCTGGAAATGACCATGAAAGATCATTTCTAAATCTACTTGTGCCCAAGGGGTCCCAAAGCAATACCACACCTTGCAGGATGTACATGTAGATGTTCCCTCTTCTACCACAAGATCAAATTACCAGTAATAAACAGGAAAATATTCCCGGTATCTTGTGGGAGCAAAGTGTTTTCCTGGTTTAAGAAAGTGCCTACTATGATAATCTATGGATGTGACCTATGGTTCTATATAAATATTTATGACCAGTGCAGGTGCAGCCATTGATTATTAGAGGTCTCCTCTAAAGTTAATGGGAATGTTTTTGCTTTTTGCAATTATTATTATTATTATTACTTTTTAATTATTATTATTTTTTTTTTCTGTGTTAATTGGCAGTCATCCAGATACAGATGAAATAAAATTGACTTCCTTGTTACTCATGCATTAGAATTGATCTGCTGTAGATAGGATTGTTAGTAGGCAGTGAGCAGGGTGGGGGATTGTGAAAGAGGTCAGAGTGCCTGGACTTTGCTTCATACCACAAACTGAGTATAATGGAGTCAGAACATTTCCCGTTTCCTGTCTGCAGAGAACCGATACATTAAACGAGCCTCATACTTTCCACCGAGCCTCTGTGTGATAGCTCAGGATCGGTAACATGGTGATAGGGACAATGTTTCAGGCACGACGGAGCTACTGGCAACATACAACGGACAGAACACCCAGAACAATGATATACTGGCATTTAGGGGTCTGGGACAAAGACAAACTGCCCCTGAGGTCCGAGAACATTGATATACCGACACATATGAATTCTACAATACTGGCCTTGGGGGGGGTCCTAGAAAACTGACACCAGAACAATGACACAAGGACATTTTGGGTCCCATAACACTGAAATACTAATATCTGGTAGTCCTACAGCACCAACACTTGGGGATGATGAAGTAACATTGGTGGCCCCAGCCAATGGTTGGGTATTCATACAACACCGACGTTTGGCACCCCTAACAATTAGGTACATCAGAGCCCCAGAACAATAACACAAGGGCACCTGGGGTCCCAGAATGATGATATATTGACATTTGGGGATGCTGCAATACTGACACTCTAACATTGCGGGTCCCGGAACAACAACCCACCGACACATAAGGATCCCAGAATACTGACACACTAACATTTGGGATCCCAGGCAATGTTTTTGGGTCCCAGGACACTGAAATACTGACACCTGGTAGTCCTACAACATGAATACTTGGATTCCCCTAACAATTTGTAGTGTAGAACAACATCAAACTGACACTTAGGGTCCTAGAACCATCACATACTGACAACTGGGGATCCAAGAACATTAACACACTAACATTCGGGGTCCCAGAACAATGACCCGCTGTTATTTTGTAGTCCCGGGACAATGACCTGCTGACATATAGGGGTCACAGAACAATGACACACTATCCAAAAACAAAGACACCCCAAAACTTGGGGACCCAAACAATAACATTGGGGTCATACTAAGGCTTTATTGCTTGGACATACCCATATCACAAAGAAATGTTTATATTTCCACATGATGTAGAAATTGAAAGCCACATTAAAGATTTAATATGATAATTAGTAATAATATGAAAACTAGTGGACCAACACATTCCCATCATAGTGTTCCAACCAACAGCGCTGCTTAGTGAGCATGCGTATTGCTGATTGGAGTATCGTGCAGGGGGCAGCTTGGACTAAAGGGAGCATGAGCATTGCTGATTGGAGTATCGTGCAGTGGGCATGCCGGACTGCAAGGAGCATACGCATTGTTGGTTGAAGCCCTGTCCAATGGAGGTAGACTTTTGAAGATTTGGTCTTCTGGACATACAACCCCCACACTATGAAGGACATCCTGATCTGTAGTTAGCATGAACATTGCTGATTGGGGTACTGTACAGGGATCCTGTCATACTATAGGGGGTATGAGTGTTGTTGGCTGGAACACTATGAAGGGAATGTAGACTGCTGAGGATCTTCAGGACCCTGTGCACAGGATGTATTGGAGCATTATTGATAGGAATACTGTGCAGGGGGCGTGCTGAAATTCAAAAAGCATGAGCATTGTTGACTTGAGTAATGTGCAATGGAGGTGTTGTAATACAGGAAGCATGAGCATTGTTAATTGGAGTATGGTGCAGGGGATGTGTCAAACTACAGGCAGAATGAGAATTGCTGAGTACTGTACAAGGGATGTGTTGGACTACAGGGAGCTTGAGCATTGTGGTTTGCAGCAAAGGGGTATAGTCTGCTACACAGCCATCATAGTGTTCCAAACAACAGCGCTGCCCAGTGAGCATGAGCATTGTTGATTGGAGTACTGTCAAAGGGGGGAGAGGTAAACTGCAGAAGATCTGGACTCCTGGAGACATCCAGCCATAGAGTTTAATGAACAATGCTGCTCAGTGAGTATGGGCATTGGTAATGTGAGTACTATTTAGTGAATCTGCCATACTACAGGGGGCATGAGTGTTGGTAAATACAATACTATGCAGGGGATGTCTCAGACTATAGGGGCATGAGCATTGTTGCTTGGAGTATTGTGCAGGGGGTATAGACTGCTGAAGATCTGGATTCCTATACACACATAGTGTTCCAATCAACGCACTGCTCAGTGAGTATGGGCCTTGTTGATTGGAATATTGTGCAGAGGACTTTTCACATTATAGGAAGCATGGATGTTGCCTATACAAGGGGTATAAACTTCTGAAGATCTGAACTTCAGTCCTTTATGGCAGCAATCCAGGTCCCCATTGTGCTGCCAAGACAAAGCTATACTCTTTGCTTTATATGTTCTGCAGACTGACTGCAAAACAAGAAAAATAACATTGTTGTCAAAAT
Organism: Pyxicephalus adspersus; assembly: GCF_032062135.1. Taxonomy (NCBI): domain Eukaryota; kingdom Metazoa; phylum Chordata; class Amphibia; order Anura; family Pyxicephalidae; genus Pyxicephalus; species Pyxicephalus adspersus. The sequence goes on along the minus strand of NC_092867.1, from coordinate 1,039,960 downwards.
TGGGTAAATATTAAGTAATTATTATTTCCACACCTTTCTACCCATTTTCTGTTTATCAGCACCTTCAACACAATGTTTCATGCTAAGGATACATTACCAAGCACCCTCCCAAATGGTTTTCTATTATGTATTTGTATCAGCTCTGATGTTTTTTAAGATTTCATTGACAAGAATGAAAAATTTTAGCCATTGCTGAATTCCTGTCCTACCACCTTTTTCCAGTAAAACTATCGCACTAATAAAATATGAATACATTTCACATCTAAACATACTATGTCTTGTGAGGCCAAGGCTCAGATATAAGTACACATGCCATAGACATCAATTGTTTGTTACCTCCACCTCCCCCATATTACTATACAGACTTAGATTTAGCTCCGACATGGTTTACATTACATTCCAAATCCAATGCCCTTGTGTGTGCACCGCAATTCATTCCTATGGACTTCTTGTGGGGTAGAGGAGGGATCTCCATGTGAACGTTTCTTTAGCTTATGAACAACAGAGTTGCCTTAAAAACATGATTCCAGTTTGGTAAATAATGACCAGGTGAGCTATATATGCTGCAAGCAGGTAATGTAACCTTTTTCTTCCATGTTCCCCCTGTTTTTGCTTCGGTTTTTCCCTGGACACTCCAGCTTCCTCCCAAAATCTGTCCATGTGTCCATTGGCTTTCTCTCCCAATTGGCCTTACATCAATGACTATCGTAGATTGTGAGCTCTTCTGAAAGACAACAACAAAACTATGTAATCTGTGGAGTAGAAGGTGTCAGCATGATATAAATGCATACATAAATAATTAATATCCTTTCTCCAACTAATTAAACTTACCTAGGCCATTCCTGGGTTGTAATAATAAACAGTTGCAGCTCCTGATACCCCTTGATAGTGGATAAAATACTCCTAGAATTCCTTGTAACTTCATTATGTGCTGAATTACAGGAGAATGTCATTTTAGTACCATTATTATTGTTTATGCAGCAGTTATATAATGTTTTATGTGTACATTTGATGTGGATAATAATAATACAAAATGTATACATGTAAATACAATATATGTTTTCATATTGTGTACTGTATATATGCTTACTATGTAATTAGGTATTTATACTCCCTGACTCTTCCTAGTCTTCTATGAACATCAGGAATGTGTCTGATATCGATATTGATAGAACATTGTAGTTCCTCAACTATTATGGGGGGGCTAAAATTGTTTGACCGATTTTTAGTAAGACAATACCCATAGGCATGAAAAAGATATCCAAACATAACCATAATATATCATTAAATATGTATAAAATACTGGAATGAGAACAGTCTTTATTATGGTTCTCTTGGAGGTGTTAGGAAACTCATCCATGCTCGGATTTCTTATCTTTTTCATTCTATTCTCACCACAGTGGTGGGGCCCCATATTGGCTTACCATAGTATATTGCTCTACCACAACCATTCATTATGTTGTATAGTGTATGCTTCTTATTATATCTCTTGGCCTAATTTTATCCTTCACCCTTCATCCCCGGTTAAGACACCACCTCCACCTATCTGTCATTCTGTTCTTTCCAGGTAGATAGACTCACTATTGTCTATAACATCATCCATCTAGGTTTTCCCTTCCATAGTGCTTGAATAGGGGACATTGTACAAAACAGCTGATAATCACCATATGCCTAATATTACTTTCCTTATTTTCTCCTATCAATCACATTTCTTCCATCTTGTTCCCTTCTGTTAGTATTTTTTGCAGATATGTCCCGGTTCCATGATCAGACCACTATATAGTTTCTTTCAAAAAGTAATCCTAAAGAGTCCACTCAGATGGTCCAAACACCAAATTTATTTCTAAGGAATGAAAGCTGGTGGAAGGATAGTGGACATCTCTTCCAACCAATTCTCACACATAAGACTATGGGAATGAGTTATTAAAGCTATCCAAGGCTGGAGAGGAAACACTTTCATCAGTAAAGCTAGGTGAACCTGGAATGGATTTCTTCAAAGTATTTATTTTTTGCTGGAATTTTTTTTTAATCCTGGACCAGATCCATTCCAGGTTGGCTTAATCACCCAGCTTCACGGATGAAAGTGTATTCTCTCCAGCCTTGGATAGCTTTAATAAATTAGGCCCTATGAAGCAGAAAACAGCTACCTACACAATAATAAGCATTCTGCACAAAATTGTCCATATGTTCCAATATCATAAGTTCACTAGTCTCAGTGTTTTCCATCATTTTTAACACAGGGGAACCCTTGAAATAACTTTCAGGTCTTCACAGAACCCCTTCAATGATTTCTATATCCACAGCTCAGAGTATATTGGCATGGTGGTAATTGTACGACTGTCTCCTACAATGTTGGCCATTGGGAAGAATGTCACCCTTACAGATAACCAAAAAGATCATTGGTGTCACTTAAACTGACCTGAGGGTCACAAATTGCTCAAGAAACCCCCAGAAACCTCTGGAAGAACCATAGAGGATCCTGATTGAGAAACTCTGGGCTCTGGGCACTGAACGGACTCCTGATGTGCCATTGACACTTTCTTGATGTGTATAAGAGACTTTAATAACATTGTAAAAAGTGTAAGTAATTCTGCGTTCTCAACCATCCTCAGACTATCCCAACTGGTCTAACTATCGATCAATCTCCTGAAATAATTATTCATCCTTTATAACTTCCATATCAGACCTTCATATCAGGGGACAGAAAAACAAAGCATTTACCCTAACATTGTTCTCTATATCCAGGGCCATTGCTCAAAGTTAAGTATTACTTTCACTTTATCTTCTGATACCATTAATCCTGATACTATCAAATGTATATCAGTAATCAGGATTTCTCTCCTTCCAGTTGTTATACCTTATTATATTTTGTTAATTCTGCAAAGATCTGGAAACTGAAGACAAAAGAATATCATACATCACAACAAGTGGCAAATGACATTTAATATAGATAAATGTAAAGTTCTGCACTTGGGGGTAACAACATGCATGCTTCATACTGTCTAGGGGGAATACATTTGGGGGAGTCAGAAATGGAGACGGATCTGGGGGTTCTGGTAGATCATAGACTTAATAACAGCATGCAATGCCAAGCTGCAATATATAAAGCTAGTAAAGTACTTTCTTGTAATAAAAGAGGAATAGACTGCAGAGATGGAGACATAATCCTGTACAAAGCATTGGTCACACCACATCTGGAATATGCAGTCCAGTTTTGGGCACCAGTTCACAAAAAAGGAATGGAGGAGCTCCGCTATGAAGAGAGATTAGCTGAACTGAATCTATTCTCCTTTGAGAAGAGACGTATAAGGGGAAATATGATCACCCTGTATAAATATATAAATGGTCCATATAGGGAACTCTCTCCCCCATAATTCACTGTAATGTCATTACAAAGCACAAGAGGGCGCTCTTTGCTCCTGGAGGAAAAGAAGTTTAAGCTCCGGATAAGGAAGGGATTCTTCACTGTAAGGTCTGTGAAAATGTGGAATCGGCTCCCTCAGGAAGTAGTTTCAGCAACTACTATAGATTGCTTTAAGAAAAAGCTGGATGATTTCTAGAAGCACAGAATATAACTGGGGATTAAGGATTTAAAGTAAAAATAACAGAGACTGTTGATCCAGGGAACATCCGATTGCTTCATGGAATCAGAAAGGAATTTTTTCTCCCTGTTGCTGCAAATTGTACGGGGTTTTTTTGCCTTCCTCTGGACCATCTATGTCTTATAGGGTTTTATATCTGGGATATGTTTATTTCCCTAGTGGGTGAACTTGATGGAGTTATCCTGAATATGTAACTATGTAACAACTATATCAACCAAAACTCAAGGAAGGACTTTGTACCACTAATCCTGAGTTATTTGGTCTACCCATACTCCCATACGTCACCTCTTACATTCCCAGTTCAGTCCCAGGGCCTAGGCTTTCTCTACTCAACCTTTTTTGGCTTCCACTGCCTAATAGATGATGAATCCCTAACTAAACATCCACTAAAATTATTGGCCAACAGAAAATGCAAACATATTTCCCCACACATGCCCTTGACTACACTTTGTTCCCTGGCAGAGAATCTATTACTGTTATTTAAACATATGGACCTGGAATATTCCCCACCAGGGACTGTTTCATGGAATGTCACATTTACTTATTTTACTTACTTTATATATTGCCCTCTAAAAGTTCGTCCAATGGTTTTTGCAAAAAAAGAGAATTACAAACCCTTTATGAGATGATGCCAAGTTTCTGCTCGCATAGGTCAAACTCGTCCAGGTTGCTCTTCCAATTGCTTCAGAGGTTGTTCCAGTATTGGCTTCTACATCCGCATCTGATGGAACCCTTCCAGGTCTGTTGGATCACCCAGGTCCCCCATGATACTCTATCTTCTCCAGTCTTGGATAGTTTTAATAAATGGACCCATTGTGTGCCACAGACTTGGGATAAGCAATCAGATAAAATGTTCAGACTTTTCCTGGCTGTGATTGAAAAATCTTTGAGTTCAGACAACGGAAAGGAAATCGACCTTTGCCAAAACAAAAGTGCAGCCTATTGGTAGAGAAATATAGGGGCTGTCACAATGCCAGTGCCAGATAGTGAGGTGTACTAATAATAATTACTAATAATTATTATTGGGTAAGTGGAACCATGCAGGAAATGAAAGTCAAGGAAACATCAGGGTTCTTTAGCTTCGTTCTTATTTCTGATCAGCCAAGAGAATTAGAACTTCTGTCCAGAGAGACGTATTCATGTCATCCTTAATAAATTGTAAATATTCCCTGGGTGGGCACACACAGCAAGAACAGCTAGACTTTGTGTACAAGAGAATCAAAATGTATAAATTCCAGATTCCAGATTTAGAATCTTGTACTATAAAAAGCTATTATGTTTCGGGAATTAAAATGGCCCCACGCCTTTCCCAATGTAGTCTCATTGCATACTTAATAAGCATAAAAACCCTTAACCTCATTACAGCCAGTGAATTTTTAAAATGTTTCACACATAGTATACTCCACATATTCAACCTAAACCCCCAAAATTAAACATTTTATAAAACCCTGTAGAAAAAATGGGGTCAATTGTCTTTTTTTATGTCACACAGTATTTGCTGCTTATAAAACTTAAACTTTCAGTAGAATTTTCCTTCTCACGCTAGCCAACTTGCGTCAACAGGACAGCAGGACAATGCTGACCTATCCGCCACCATGTAATGTCCATGATCTTCTATCTTCTTCTAGTTCCAGGATCTGCAGCCATTGCGACTGGCCATGGCGAGATAAATTAACTTCTGACTTCGGGATCTTTGGTTGTCTTGAGATAATCTGACACCCTTGTTTGTCCAGTCTTCATTTGCGTTTGGGAACTCAACTGTCTTGATTGGTAAAGGTAAGATAAATTACCCTTCATGCTTGTATAGTTGTCCTCTGGGTTCAGGATCTTTGGCTGTCCCAATTGGCCATGTAGTGATAAATGAGCTCCTGTGCTCATCTGGTCTTCTCCCAGATTTGGTCTTTTTTTGCAGTCTTGATTGACCATGCTGAGATACATGGTACATCTCCCAAGCTTCCCAGTCTGTTTCTTGGTTTGGGATCTAGACTGTCTTGATTGGCAAAGGTAAGATCTATGGCTCTCTCAATTGGCCACGTTGCAATAAACGAGCTTCTGGGCTCATCCAATCTTCTTCTAGATTTAGTCTTTTTAGCACTCCTGATTGACTATGCTGGGATAAATGAACCTCCTTGCTCGCTAGGGTCTTCCTCCAAGTTCGGGATTTTTGGTCATTGACTGGACATGCGTATTTGGAAAGCCATTCATTGTGGCATGGGCCAAAATTGTATACTGGGCTGTTCTTTGTAAGGAAGATAGGAAACAGACAGGTAAGAATCCTTTATTGCAAAAAAGACATAAGAATGGAGGGGAATGAGCTGACTTATAGGTTGTTCACTTACAAAGGCGAGTTATCTTCTTGCAAGGGAAAATTAATTTAGCTTAATGATTGTTAAGAAATTTCACTTTCACCCAATCACATCCAAGGAAAAAAGGATTTTCTTGCAAATGATTGGATGGTTGAAGTTAGTAGAGATTCATCTCATTCACTAAGCTTAAAGAAATACTCCTTACAGGACAATACTTTACATTGCTTGGTGAACAGCCTGTATCATGCCCAGTATATGTCTTCTACAACAAAAAGCCCAAAATTGTAAATGCTGTCCCACTTTCAGTTTTGTAAAAATTCCATCTACTATGCCTAAACCTGGTCAGTCCCTGGAAGAGAGGTCACAATCATGTGCACAATGAAGCTAAGAAGCTAGAATGACCACACAAAATGCTGTATACTATAGATAAGTATAAGTGAGTACAATTGTGCAGGGACATTCCCTAATAAGAACCAGGAACACGCTGTGTGCAGGGCAGGGCGGTGAAGTGGCATTTCTGGTCTTTGGCAGGTTGCACAAAACTGAGCTTACTATGTAACTGCCTAGTGCAAGAATGACCTGACTTATCAGTGCAGGGAAGGGAGGGACAGTCTGTCATCAGAGTATAATACAGGCTGAGCTTCCTGGATGGGTGGACAGAGGTGAGGCACAGGTTACTGGCAGAGGAACATTGGGGACACACAGAACTGACACCGGAGACACGGCACAGATTGCAGGGAATTTCCAGCATCAGCTCAGCTCCATAGTAAAACTTTACAAGCACTTTACAAACTTTGAAGACAGAACTTTAGTGAATCCACTGACTGATCCTACAAAAAGCAACGCTGGTAAAAAACAGAAATTGAGCGCTTTTTGGCAATGACGCTAAATGTGACATTGGGATGAACCAGAGAAGGACATAACGGACGTGACCTGGCTATGCGTAACAGGTGACTGAACAAGCGGTGATACTTTCTCATATTTACCTGGTAAGATTTTTTTATTAGGAAATATTGGTAAAATGTATTTAAAACCCCCTGAAATGTATTTTATATGTGGTTGCATTTGTTTTCTTTTGTGATATATTGTAGCTTATCTGTGCTTAGATGTGGTATCAGATATTTGGTGATCCTGGCAACTTCGTGCTTCCTGTCCTAGGGTGACAACATTCCCCTATTGCACCTATTATGGAGCAGAGTTGTCATGCTTAGTCAGCCTTTCATTACCTTTTTAACATGGGAGAACCCTTTCAGGTCAAGAAACCCCTGACGATGATGAACAAACTGTTCATTGCTCAAGGAACCTCTAGCAACCTCTGGAAGAACCATAGAGGATCCTGATTGAGAAACTCTGGGCTCTGGGCACTGAACGGACTCCTGATGTGCCATTGACACTTGTAGATGAACCATGAACCCACATTTTGTATAGAGTTTTTTTCCAATAGGAGTTAAGCCCATGAAAAGGTTTTCAGAGGTGCCCATTCAACAAGGGAAAGTACAAACTCCATGGAACTTTCATTCTGGTTGCATTTTGAATCGGGGACCCTTTGTGCTGCAGGGTGGCATGCAAAACCCAGAAGCGTTGCTCACTGGAGGGGATAAAATTCAGGCAAAGACTTTAAGAGAGAAGGGCCACAGCTATGTGTGATTGGGGCCTCGTAGATAACCAATAAAAAGAAGGATTGTTTTGAATAACTTAGAAGGTAGATATTGCAGTAAAAGATTTTCTTTGATATTTTCTTTTGATTTTCTTTGCATAAAGTAAAGGTTATTTTAACACATGGCATATAAACAGCTATAAAAAAGACTATAAATATCTGACCATGGTTTATCTATTCCTTTACTCATTCTCAAGCCAACCGTCCATCCCGGAGCTTGTAAATGGATTAAGCATTCAGCACGGCTTCCAGCTTTTTTTGGCATCATCAGTTCAGGGCTTGTAACCTGTGTGCATAATGTAAAGCCAAATCAGCAAATTAAAAATAAGACAGACGTTTATAAAATAAAAGTTACGTGCCGCATGACTGACTATCCAGGATGTGTTTGTTGTAGTAAACACTTTAAGCAATACAATCAAGTGATGCCATTAGGTCTAATTATACCCGAGGTGTTTTGGCTTGGAGATGCGTCTTGTTTGGTGCAACAAAGTGATCTGTCTCTGCCCATGTTTATCTATTCTGCTAATGCCCAACCTGCTGCCCGAGAGCTACATATGGTCCTTTGGTGCTTATTGTGCAGAAACCATTAGTCATGGTTTTTCCTGGGTATGTGCTTACTTGATTGGAGATGGAAGAGCATAACCTGAATTGCTCTATTTCTCTATGCCATACTAGATCAGGAATGGCACACCATGGCACTACAATACCCGCTTGTAGCTGCTGTTCTACATTATCTGCACAGGGGCTGTTTTAAACAAAATTAGCTTTGGGAAAATATTACCCATTTGGGACCCCAAAAAAAAACAGCATTCCATTTTCCTGTACCCGGCCATTCTGTCTATTGGGGGTCTGGAGAATGTGGCAATTGCCCAGTTGCCTGCCCAAAAACTAGCCCTATAGATACACTGATAAAACAGCTGCATTGGATCCTTGGTGAGCACCAAATGTAGTGATAGATATTCATCGCTGAGGTGGGCAGATGGGGCAAATGTAGGAGAACATATAGGCTGTAATAGCAGTGATATCAAGCAATGCCTTCTAGCATGTTCTCTGATGTCTCCTATAACATGTCCTTGGTCTACTTGTCCCTGTAGTAAGTCTGTAGTCTGTGAACATTTACTGTAACATGAATGTTGTCTGTGACTGTAGTATATATAATGAATGTTATGTGTGGCTCTTTAGTAATGTTAGTTGTCCGGCTATCTGTGTTTGGATTTCTAGGATCAGTAATTGGAGAGCATTAAATCCAGGGAATTTTTAATATAACACGCCCAGGTTTTGCCCATAAATATTCAGCTATCATAACACTTATTGGGGTTCGGCACCAAGTTAAGGTTCTGCAAAGCCCATCAAAGCACAGTTGCTGACCCCAAAGTTGACGCCATTCTCCCACCTCGATTCTGTCCAGTTTTTGGAACTAATAGACAATCTATTGTCAAAAAACTGAGAAGGGGAGGAGAAGAAATCCATGCCATGGGACATATACAAATTCAACAAATGTTTTTTAAAAATACCCCAGGGGAGGGTGAGCCTCTTCCGAGGACTTAAAAGGTAATCTGTAAAATACACAAATATTTTAAATACTATGCTCAGGGGATGCCTTAGGGCTGTATGTGTTATTTTTTTTTAATAAGCAAATTGCACGGTTCCCCAGACATTTTAACAAGTTCTGTAAAGATAAAGTCAGGGTGACCAGGAAAAGTATTATATATTGTAATATAATGGGACCTGTACCCTACATAGGCATTGGTGGATCCCAATGTTGAGGAATGGGGTCCATTCTTCCCATCTGCCCCCAAAAAAAGATGAAAGTTTCTTTGGGGATTATGGAAAGTAAAGCTCCCTTTTTATTATTCACCTCCTGGGTACATACATACTTTTTATCAAATAAAGGCTATTTATATCTCCTGAAGTAAATCAATTATCAATCACATCATCCAGCAATATTAATCCACATTCACAGGATGAACCATCAAATGGTGAATTCATAAGTGAAATTCCCTTGGCTAAATAAAAATCCCCTGCACTGCTATAATAGCACAGAGAATTCCAGGTGACATCATTCACAATATTTGGTCACTGAAGTCACCCTGGATTCCATATGCAATTATTGGCTGCTGTAATCTGCTGTTACAGCTTAAAGACCATACCTTAATTTATGGTTACAGGTTGGTCCTGGCAAGGTATGTTGGCTCCAAATAATACTAAACAAGTGGAATTTGGTAAAAACCCAAGATGGACTTGAACCTGAACTTCATCATTGCAGTTAGGGAGCTAAGAGTTTTGCATAAAGATGTCAGCAATGGCGGCCCATTTATGGCTTTCAATACAAGGGACCATTACATGAAAACTATTGGAGGATTGGGATTACTTTTCCCATTATGGAGGATTATAAAGTAATACCCAGACTCATAACCAGAAATATCTAAAACTCCAATGTGGGCATCAGATAAAGACAATGGCTAAGTCCTTGATGCTAAAGCTAGGTTGAAAATGAAATGGCCAGACTTCACCTGATACATTGACCTATGCTTGGATTTTCTCTTTTTGGGTCATTTTACCAATGTAATATTTTCCATAAAGAAAGAAATATTGTAACAGTTTTCCTTTCTTCAGATACACAGAACTGAACATGGCATCCAGTGAGATCCGGAGGGGCATCCATAGGACGGTGATGACCCTGGGAATGGCTTTCCTTCTCATCGGAGTGGTTCTGCTGACTGTTTCAGACAGAGTTTTTATCCTGGGGATTTGCTTCCTTGGAGCGGGCAGTCTGGCCGTCCTTGGCTACCTTATTGTGACTCTTTTTGTATGTGTGAAAAAGAATCAAAGGGCTGCGGATGAGGAAAACGCTACAGAATCAGAGAACAGACAGTCTTCCCAGCGTCAAATCGAGACGTAAGTACTTTTGTCACTATTTCTCGGTAGATTCCTAACCTGGAACGCTGGCCTATAGGACAAGAGAGTGCAAAGACCAACGTGAATGTGCAGTTAAACTTTATCTAAAACTTTGTTTTTAGTCCTGGATTGAGTGGTGAGGGGTTCAAGCCATTGGTCCTGGGAGTTCTGATTTTGGTAAATTTCAATTCATAAATATTCATCAGCGTTCATCTCCTTAGTTTTGGCCAAATTTCTCTCAATAGATCTGATTTATGAAAGCTCCTCAAGACTAGAGAAGATACATTATCATGGGAGAACCATGGATTGAAACCAATGCGAGAACTTGGATGGAAAACATTTGACAACTAGTAGCAAATGATTTTCAAGAAATCCATTCCTGGTTTGCTGGATCACTGAGGTTCTCCCACAATCTCCAGTCTTGGAGATCTTTATTAAATCAGGCCCAATAGGTTTTCAGAAAGCAAATTAGGATGTAACAATCAAAAGCAAATTTGAAAAAGCACAAATTATTTTTATTGGCTCATGGTAAGGTCACTTCACACAGCAATCCAATTTGGAGGATCCATATGTTCCTTTCATTAGAGCTATGAAAAATAATTATTAAAAAGACAAAAATTGATTGTGACCTTGGACATTTTTGTGGCCATTATAGCTACGTTCACTTTGGTCACCATGTGGTTTGAGATTTTGCATCCCAATTTACCTGCTGTTTGTGCTCTCGCTATGAGATTCATCTTCTGTTTCTCATGGTTCTTGGTGACCATTGTCAGATGATGATGGGAATCCAAAATTTGTCATGAATTAGAAAGAGATGGGAATTGTTCCACCCATGATTCATGGGTTAGATTTTCTTTTACTTCCTCTTGTGTCTCCAGGACATTAAACCCATGGGGGTCTTCCCCAAAGATCACAGCCAAAAAAAAACTGAGAAGGGTCTTAGCCATTTTTTTGTGTAACCCTAAGACAAATGACTATCCTAGTGAAGAATTGACCACAGATTTTTGTGAACAGCTCGACGTACCCTAAGATAGATTACTAGAATAGGAAAACCAAAATACTATTGTTCTACAAGTTGGGGGCAATGAAATAGGTAGAAGGACACATTGGGACCAGGTGTGGAGGAAAACCAGTAATGATATGGCTGGTTCCTGGTCCAATCACTTTATACCCTAGAATGCTAGCTAGAGGCTGGTATACAATGGCTTATTCTCGGCCCGGACTCCTATCCAGGTTCTCTCAGTATTTGTATGACTTATAAACACCAAATAGCTTTTAGTTCTTCCATGTTGCTTCTGTAACTTTCTCCAACCTGTCCTTGTGCCAAGCCGGGTCCATTTGCTTCAGGGACTGATTGGTAACCCTTAGTACTGTATAGCATTAGTTTACTTTCAAAACAAGAACAACTACATAATACGTAAGCTGATTCTGCAAAATACTGATAGTGTTAGTCCTTGTTGGACCCGTGACACTGTTACACAAGTAGATATCCTGATCTTACTAGACCCAACCAGACAAATCTGGTACTGGTACAACATCTGCATGTTATTCTTGTATCTCCAGCCTCAGTTATGTCATGCATCTCTATTCAAACACCGCCCATCATCTCCAGGGGAGGATTAACAAAATGCCCGGGGAAATTTACAAAAACAAGCAAACATCGGACCTATAATATATTGTATTGCACAGATAAACTATAAATAGTTTGGGAAAATGAGGGCAGCCATATTATTACATTGTAATACTAGGTTACTATATGCAGAAACTTGTTATTCTGAGTTATGCAAGACGAAGGGATGACAATTAGCATTCCCTGGCATTCATTAATGTTGTTTGTTCAGCCTTTTGTCTTTGGTGCAAGAACAGATGAATCAATCTGTAAAAAGGAAAGAATTTGTTTTTTAAGTACCTTGAATTCCAAATATTCTGGTCTGACTTCATAATGTACTAATTGCAACTTTCTGCCATTGCTTAACGTGCAAATATACTCCAATACAAGGTTTGTTATGATCTATAAATGAATGAAATAGTGATTACAATGAAGCATTTCAATGAATTTACTCAATGGGACTTGCAGAAAATTTTGCCGGCATGCACCAAATAATGCTGAGGGAGGCATGTGGGCATATATGACTTCCTGTACTTTACCTATTGAAAACTACAGTCATTTACAGTTATTTATCATAGGCATCTTCCAATTACCATTGACAATTATAACCTTCATTGCTTGCATTAGTATCACAGGTACAAGAATGAGGGGGAAATTTCCTAACAATGGACATGGGGCCCGATTTATTAAAGACCTCCAGGACTGGAGAACATAAACTATCATATGAGAACCTGGGTAATCCAACAAACCTGAGATGGATCTAGTCCTGGATTGAAAATATTTGCTAGTCAACATGAAATGCATTTTAAGCAAACCATTCCAAGTTTGCTGGATGATTCAGATTCTCCCATGATAGTCTAACGTCTCTAGTCTTGGAGAGCTTTATTACAGCAGGCCCATGCTGTTATGTTATATTAAATTGCCTTGTGTTGTATTATGCGGAACAGACTAAATCATGATGCAAGCCTGATTTTAGGTTCATTGTAGTGTATTGGAAGCCTAAATAAATGAATGGGTTGCCCTAACACAGTGCACTGCTTTGGACTTCATGGTCCTAAGGGGGACCTAAAGGTCTTGATGGTTCCTTGGTGGTGGCTAAAAATCATAAAGAAACCTGGAGAGTATGTAGTCCCTAGGATAAGCATGACCAGGGCCATCAATGTATGCCATCAATATTGAAAGGCTTTCCATACCTGGATAGAACATGAGACATCTCAAAAACACAGCTCATTGGAAAGTTTATAAATACGATCAATACATATGGTTCAATACCTTACACACAATGTACCAAAGATGATTGAAAATGCAACCCAAAGCAAGCCATGCATGAATAGTTGGCTTGTTCTGCACCCGACCCAACTTTCCACAGGGACTCCAAATGTTTATAAATGCAGTTTTGGCTCCAATTCCCCCCAAGTGCCGTGGGATTTCCTTTATTTTGTATTGTATAAACTGTCTGAATTTTTTGTACAGGCTGACCAAAGCAAATATTACATTAAAGATAACAGATTCCATAACCGGGTAGAACACACTTCAGTCAATGCCATCTGAAAGTCAATGGTGTTGAGTTAATGTCTGGTGCCAAAAAGAGAGCCAAATCCTGCCTGAAGGCAAAGTGGCCAATTTAAGAAGCAGTAAATGTGATATTTAGCAAACATTTGCCACATGTGAATCTTCCATGTTCATGCACTTTAGGTGGGTCAATCACCATCTGTGATATTTGGTGAATGTCCAATTCACTGCTTTATAAATAAACTCCAAAGCAGACTTTTTATGTGTATAATTTGGAGCATGGGTTCATAAATTCTGGACTGAGACCCAAATTAGGTCAGGGATGCTTATGGAATGAGTCACCATATTGCATCCAAATGTGACATAAGTAGATGGGGATTTATTAATAATACACTGACTGTAAATGACAGCACAGACATGTATGGAGAGTATGGGGAAGAAGCAGGGTTACAGAGGCAAATTCGACTTAGAATGCAAATAATCTCAAAGAATAAAATACATTGAATTGACTGGCCTGGTATAGCATGGCTTGTTTATACATGTCTCCTTCATCAATGTCTCTTTCTCCTTTTTACAGAGACTCTGCCCAGTTTGATGCACCTCGTTATGAAGATGTTATCCTGAGCGGTTCTACCATATGGACTGTCACACTGGGCCCACCCCCTGACATAGAACCCCCTCCATACCATAGTGATTTGGCCCGAAGGCGAGGAGCTGTGGCGGATCTAAGGATTCAAAACCCGGTATTACTCCGCGTCAGTTCCGATATTCATGAATTGAAAAGATTGGGATTAATCAAGGAGGAGAGGTGGCCGGAGCCTTTAACCCCTCCACCATCATATAATGAATCCATGACCCAATGGGAGGATGTTTTTGAGCCATCACAGGAAGAAGGCTGACGCAAGACTCCATGAAAACATATTATTAGGTGGATCAGTGAAACGCATCAGCTATAACATCTAATTATGGCGACATTTCATTAAAGCTTCTGTGCATGCAAAATTAAGAACAAACATTTACTAAGTCTTTATTAGTTACAGAACCCACCACGGACATTTATAGAAACTGCTGCCTAGGACTTTATATTAAAAACTGATAAAAGTATTGGACACAACCTTCAAGGTGATACTGGAAAACGTTTTGACTGTTTACCTATTGCTCAGGTATTAGAAGACTCTTGGTGAAGTAAGAGCCAAACTGAACTTTGTGATACATATTTTTATATTTATTATTCGTGCAATGTGTTATTTATATGATATTTTTGTCTGCTCTGCAAAAACGGGACAATTTGATGTGCGAATCATCGTCATGAAGTAAAGATTTTTTTTCTTGAATTTTTGATATGTGATAAAACAAACAAGATTCTGAATATACTGGTATTGAAATAAAGTTGAGGTGGCAACAATCCACCTTGATTACAATCAGATCTGTCTAAGTAATTTCATCGGGGCCTTCCAAAGAGAATATTCTGCTAAGCATGCTTGTAGGCCTTTGAAATAAATGGGGTTAGCCCTGTGGGAATGTATTGATTGCTGTCTGTTTGGGATTTCTATCACTTTGTGTGTTTTAATGGTTGAGCAAGTGGCTTGCAAAAGATTTAGAATTTTCTTCAGGGTTTTTTTTGCTGCCGTATTGCTCTTGTTTCTCTGAGGAATATCTCAGGTTTCTCACTTTCAGATAATATTCGGAAAGCATGTACAATTCCGTGCTTGGGGGATGTTTATGAAGAGTTTTTGGCATGGAACTCCACCAGCAGAACTTTGCTACTCAGCAGACAATTATATTCAGGGCTACTACATCTTAGTTACCTTTGGTGACCCTTTAGAATCCCTTTAGTTCTCAGAGTAAAAAAAAAAGCTGAGAAATTCTTTAGGGATCAAGCAAATTCACAGAGCCACATACCGTATAACACCCACATACCGTATAACACCCACATACCGTATAACACCCACATACCGTATAACATCCACATACCGTATAACACCCACATACCGTATAACAGCCACATACCGTATAACAGCCACATACCGTATAACATACCGTATAACAGCCACATACCACAAAGGGTTCCGAGCAGGAAACATTTGCTAATTAACATAGAACTTCTTTTCTCACAGAGCAGTTATTGTCACCATCCTACCCATGAATTTACAGGTTACTTATTTTTCTACTAGTCCCTTGCAGCTAAGAGAGCAATGAAAAGTACACATCAGTCTATTTCAGCTGTGGAAAGGGCCTACATTGCCAAAGGCTGGATATAGAACCAGGCGTCCCATCTCTGCACACAGCCATCGGTGTTTAACACAATGTTCCTCTGCTAGAATTACATTTTCTTGTTCTACTGGTTTGTCCTGAATTGAAATATTGTGAAAATAAGTTTTTATGAGATGACTCTATGGGGATGGGGAGAAATAATTTGATGGTATCTATAAGCAGAAGCCAATCACTCGTGCCCTGGCTGTATCTTGGTAAAATTGGGGCCTCCTGTCCAAGACTGGCAATGGAAAAGACCAGACCATGGAGCTGATACACAGATTAGTTCTTCGGAGTTCTTTTCATTAATGTGGTTGGAATAACGTCAGGATTGCATAAGATGATTGTATCTGAAGTGATCTTGAGAAATAAAATAAGGTTAATAACGATACCAAGGTGCCCATAGGTAAAATATAAACAATTGTGTCCTGGCTCGATCATTGGTCAGACATAGGTGGGACTTCCTCTCCAAGACTGGCAATGAAAAGACCATGGAGCTGCTACAAAGGAGAGTGATTTATTATCTATAAGCAGAAGCCAATCACTCGTGCCCTGGCTGGATCATTGGTAAAAGTGGGGTCTCTTGTCCAAGACTGGCAATGGAAAATACCAGACAATGGAGCTAATACACAGGTATGTTACTTTCAGTTCTTTTATCAGTGTGGTTGGGAGGTGGAAAAATGTCCTGGATTAGGCAAAGTCATAAGTCCGACCTCTTCTCCAAGACTGGCAATGTAGGTGACCATGAAATTGCTACAAAGGTGAGTGCTTTGGAGTTCTTTGTATGAGATTTGATTGGAATGTGGAAAATGTCGGGGTATTTTGGCAGAATTACATGAGATGAATGTATTTCAAATGATCAAGGAGGTGACTATAGGTAGAAGATAAATAACTGTGTCCTGGCTGGATTATTGGTCAGGCAGAGCCATAAGTGGGACCTTCTTTCCAAGACTGGCAATGAAGAGACCATGGAGCTGCTACAAAGGTGCTTGGGAGTCCTTATATCAGATTTGATTGGAATGTGGAAAAATGTCAGGTTATTTTGTTAGGGTTACATGAAGTGATTGCAATTGGGATATATTATGTGGCAATAACTACTGGTGCCTATACAAACAAATATGTCCTCATTGGGTGATTGGTCACCAAAGTCATAGGTTAGACTTATTCTTCAGGACTGGAAATGGGGGAGACCATGGAGCTTCTACAGGGGTGAGTGATTTTGAGTTTCTTTTATCAAATTTAGTTGGAAGGTGGAACAATGTCTGGGTTTTTTGTTTGGATTAAATTAGATGACTGCAATTCTAGGGATGGTGGGAAATAATTTGTGGTTGCCTATAGGCAGAGGACAACCAGCTGTGTCCATCATTGGTAGGATCTCTTCTCCACAACTGGCAATGAAAGATGGAACCATGGAACTTCAGAGTTATTTTTATCAGATTTGGTTGGAAGGTGTAAAAATGTCATAATATAAATATCAATAAATTTTGTCAGAGTTGATAAGATGACAGTATTTCAAGTAATATTGGGAAATAATATGTCGTTAATACCCATACCATTGTGCCTATAGGAGAAGGACAAACTCCTATGTCTTGGCTGGATAACAGTCATTTCATGTGCCTAGAGGCAGGAACCAAACAACTCTGCCCAGGTTGGATCATTGTTCAGGCAGAGCCATAGGTTGGACCTCTTCTCAGTGACATGGCATGAAAGAGACCCCATGGAGCTCCTGCAAAGGTGAGTGCTTTGGAGTTCCTTTTTGGTTAGAAGATGGAGAATGTTGTGGAAGTCTTTTTATCAAATTTAGTTGGAGGGTAAAAAAAGGTTAGGATAACAGTATTGTATAGGGCCAAATTATGTACCATTGACCATCACACGTAATATATGGCCAAAATGGTAAATATTTGAGTTCTGCGGTTACTGTTGAGGGCCCTTTTCTGTTCCTGTATGACTGTGACATGATTTCCAATGAACCTGTAAAGGGCACATGTTACCCAGAATTCCTTTTTAATATGATTGAGGTTTTAATTATTAATTTGTAGGGTGAAGAGTTCATCTTTATTGCGTTCTGATGAATAAAATTGATACTATTGATACTAATGATACCAGTTCTACAAGACCCTAAGTAAATATTTGCACACAATAGCCATACCTAGGGGAGAATGATGATAAAGTTCCTTTTCAAACTGCCCAAAACCAGTCTTAAAGTATTAAACTAAAAGAAAAGATTCTTATGGAGCGCCTGCCCTGCAGCATCATAACCAAGTTCTTACGTCTGGAGGAGAAGAAGTCCAAGGCTTGAATACCACCGGAGATAGGCAATATATGGATGGCATTTGTATCTTCATCATGAACGATTCTTGTAGGTCTTCCCATTTCTTCTCACAGCCATGTCAGCTGGTAGAGAAAATATGTTTATAACAGAGAAAAGCAGAGTGATGATCTTATCAGTGTGCTGTTTCTCCTCCATAGTCCAATCACATAATAGGGGCAAACTGCTGACCAAGCCTTAATGCTCAAAGAGACTTTTTCCTGCAAACTAGTCAACCAAGTGTTTCCCATATGAATACAGGTATACCTAAGCAGTAGTGGATATAACCAACAAGAGACCCTCTTTGCATAACTGCCT
Source organism: Pyxicephalus adspersus (assembly GCF_032062135.1). Taxonomy (NCBI): domain Eukaryota; kingdom Metazoa; phylum Chordata; class Amphibia; order Anura; family Pyxicephalidae; genus Pyxicephalus; species Pyxicephalus adspersus. The sequence continues at coordinate 1,021,497 of NC_092867.1, read as the reverse complement.
TGGGTCCCCCCACTAAACTTTCTTCAGGCCCCTGTGGGTTACCCTTGTGGCTGAGTAGGGTATGGAACTCTTCATGGTATTTACCTGTAAAACCTCCATTGTGTCATCCCAAAGCCCTAACACTGCTGTTGGGTGATACGATCTTGGATCTGGTCAGCAGCCCCAGCACACTCCTGGTCAAGGGCCGACACATAGGAATGCCCTCCTCTTTAGCATTCCTCCTTCTCTCCAATGTTGTGAGTAATACTTTTTGGGCTTTTCACAGTTTTTTTTTACCATGGCACCAGAGACTCTTTAAAAGCAATATGAGAATACGAGGTCACTGACCTGCATGTGATGCAGTTATATTTCCTGCAGCAGATAAGACAGTTTGCAAATATATTTTATAGCGGTGACTAAAGCTGTCTGGAGTTCAGCTTTGAAGGTTCAGTGACTTATAAGAGACAGGGATGGGTTTTAGTTGGGCTGTTGGGTCTGCTGTGCATGGCCAATAGATGGGCAAGGTATTGGGTATCATTGTTTTCTTTTTTTTAAATATTATATATCTATTAATATATTTCCAAAAGTATATTTAACAAACCAAAAGGGAGCATAATAAGAAGCTCCACCAATGCACCAATTATCATGTGAAAAGGGGTACACAACATGGAGCAGTGTACATGACTTTGGTATTGGTGTGCTGGGTTGTATTTCATCTTTAATGGCAACCCAAATGGCTGCTATTATGATTCCATTGAGAATGGGCAATGGCTTCCCATAATGGACGTAGTAACTGTGGAATAGCAAAAAACAGAAAAAGATTTTCTATTGCAGGAATCAACATTTAAATACATTCTGTTTAACTTGAAAAGTTTTCTGGTATTTTCGTATTATGTTGTTATTTTTGTATTATGTTTTATACCTTTGCTTGTGCAGGGAAATGTGAGGGTGTCTCTGCCAATGAGGTCTCCTTATCACCTTATACATACCTTAGCAGCTTTTCTTTGAGAATTCTTCATCCTCCTTGGAGAAGATGTTACTGTTCCCCAGTGATAGTGCTCATGTCTACAAGCCAACCTCTAGGCATGAGCACTGTCACACTGACCCTCCAGGTCAGTCCTGGGATCTTGTTGGACAGAAGGGACATCACCGTCTCCAGTGCACAGGTTGAGGATAAGGTAGGAAAAACGGTTCTATATGTAGATATGGCCGCTCCATATGTAGGTATTTTGGATCCATATGTAGGTATGGCGGCTCCATATGTAGGTAAGGCGGTTCCATATCTAGGTATGACGGATCCATATGTAGGTGTGGCGGCTCCATATGTAGGTGTGGCAGATCCATATGTAGGTAAGGCGGTTCCATAATAGGTATGGCGGCTCCATATGTAGGTATGGCGGATCCATATGTAGGTGTGGCGGATTCATATGTAGGTATGGCGAATCCATATGTGGGTATGGTAGTTCCATGTCTTACTACAAAGCATAATTGTGATTGAGCCCTCACTGTTTGTGTGTTAATAATCGTGACCTGTAGTGTAGCATTTCCACACAATTGAATTACTGAAAGAGTAGACACAGTTCACTTTGCTGAGGTTATTATAAAGGATGAATCTCTGTACACTTCATTCATTAGTCCCCTGTTAAACATTTATTGGCCCTCTTTGATTCCCATCATCTTCATTCCTCCTTAGCAATTAGTTTGCTCCTCCATGCCAAAAAAGCCATCTTAATAATTGCGTCTCTGTGGAAAGGTTTCTGGTTGTGTCTCTGGTTGTGATTTTGTTAATTTGATTTTGATTCACTTTCTGTAAATATAATCATGACATTTTATTGTCCTCATATTGTTCATCTTTGTATATCGGTGCTATGTGCGGTGAGGGGGGGGCATGGTAACCGAGAAGTGTAAATTCCTGATCTTCAGAACTAATTACACAAGATTAAAGATACCACGTGGAGAATCGGGAGCCATAGAGGGTTAATTTGATAGCAGGAAACTCCCCGCAGTACAACATAGAGATGTAATTAGTGAGACTTTAATTAAAGGTCTGACACCGGGGAGAGGAGCAGCAATACAAAGAAGAATTTACAATGAAAGACAGAGGAGAGATGTGGAATGGATGTCACATCCAATATTATGCAGTATTTCTGTATATAAACCTGACATTGAATTGTCAAACTTCCATGGAAGAGCCCTTTCATTCAGCCAAGGGGTTAATTCCACCAAAGTTGCATGATATGTTTGCCACAGAGACATCATTTTTTTATGTGTTGTTTTTTGTATTGGTTTTTATCAATATTATTTTTTTTTACATTTCTATACCTTTTCTGGAATTGGGTAATGGAGTACTAAGGGACCCCAAATTCCAGATGGGGAGGGGATCAGATGGAAAAAAGCACTGCCCCCCAACTATGGTTCCCCGCACACTGTTAGGGCCATTTTTGGACACTATGGAGAGGGGGCGCTCTTTGTCTGCCTCTCCCTGGGTACTTTCACATATTTTTTTAATATTAATGAAATAATAATATTAAAATTACAACCACATAACGTTTTATGGTTTGCATTTTATGGTTTCCCCATGCAGCATATTATTATATTATTTAAAGGAATTATTTTTGATGTTGCTCACAGTGTTCGTACATGTCCCCCACGGCAGTGGACAACCTCTGATTTTTTTTTACAGTATTTTGTGTATAAGCGTATATATATATATATATATATATTTTTTTTTTATTTTGCCCTCAAAATGCCATTAAAAAAGAATCTCGGTATATATTCAGGTGACATCTAGTGACATATTCTGGAATTGCATTACAATGTGGTTTGACGGATCAGAGCTGTCAATGACAAGCCGCTTGTAACACACTCTACATGTAGGACATAGCGCCATCTAAGGGTGATCAACAATAATGCACAAAAATCATTTAAGTTCAAGTGACCCATCATAACAAAATCAAAAGTACCAAATACTTTAACCTGTTAAAAGGGGGAGATATTTTTGTTCTTTTAATTAAATGTTTCAAAAATAACACACCTTTGATGTATTTATTTACAAAAATTTTAATGGCATTTCTAATTATAACTATTTTAAATGTTAGCAGTGACGACTGCATTTTATGCCCCAGGTTTATACTCGAGTTAAGTATTTTTTCCTGCTTTTTTTAGGTAAAATTATACATATAAATATATATATATATATATATATATCTCAAATATACCTTGCTGACTTTGATGCTAAAATTCAATAGAGGAGAGAAAATATATGTGTTTTGTTAAACCTGTCAAAATAGGATCCTGCCAGAAACTCAGTGAGCGTACAGCTTGCTGTGCTTACTGTCTTTTCTGCAGTGAAATCTGAAACGTTGCTATCAGCCCAGCTCGTTTCTTCCTACTATAATGCCATGGGGTTTAGGAGGGGCTCTGTTTTGTAGGTCTACTTTAGCGTGCTAATGATACAATGTAAGTATTTTCACCCAAGGTCAGAAAGTGTGTTACTGTCAGATCAATAGGTAAAAATAAAAACAATTCCAAAAAATTGGACCACAGCAGCTATGGGCTAGTAAGCTGCAATATATTTGATTTTGGGTGTAGACACACTTGAATTTTACACTTTTGATGTAACACTTTAAATGTTTCTCTTCCCTATTTTAGTTATTGTGTCAACTTGTGTACAAATAGTCTCTGAAGCCTATAAAAGATGTATCTTCCATCAAATATCAAATATCACAAGATATTGCAATATTTTACATTTTTGTTTTCACTTTAATACATAAGGTGAAATAAACACAAGGGCTGTGCAATGAGAACACCGATCTGCACTGATCTGCACTGAGGCTGACAGGTAGAAGATTCACTCAGGTAGTGATAGTGAGTGACATGGATGTACAGGCGGCAGGTATGCTGGGAATCCCAGGAATGTGCTGCACAGCTATACCTGTACTATCAGCCATAAATAATCCGTGTACAGGGAGTTGTACTGCTGGACTTCTGTACGGAATGTTTACACCCAAATAGCAAGAATTAGTACATTGTGTAAAAAACAAATCCAAAAATACCTTACTATTGTAAAAAAAAATAAAATTGTAAAATAATAATAAAAACAATATTATTATTTTATTATAATTAATATTAATAATAATAATAATAAGTATAAATAAAAAGTACAGCTATGCCCTAAGACTGTAATCCTTCCATTGACAAGCATGCAGTCTGTAAGTGTACTCTTGTGCCACCTACTGGCAGATACGGTTTACTACACAAACTGCCCACTAAAGTTAAATATTCACTTTAACATTCTATTGTAAATTTAGATGAGGTTTTTAAGTCTACAATGTACAATATAATAAATTATATTAATCCTGATGTTTTGTTTCAGCATTTGCTGGTATGGGGTGACAACGCTCAGCCCTTGTTTCCTGGTAGTGCTCCTGCATTGTCAACCTTTCAAATGCAATGGGTCTTTCAACACACTGTATGCATGCTTGTTCCACTGTGCAATGTCAGCTTCCTATAGGAAAACTCTATGTTCCATGGTTCCTTGCATTGTATAACAAGGATGGGAGGGGTCACACTTGTAGTCTCTACAATGGGGTGGCTACAAAGGAAGACATTCTAAATGGAGCATGAAGTGTAGCCACAGGGATTTCCACTATTTCTGGCTAAACACTAGGGGGCAGCGGAAAGGCTTTCCCTGTATCCCATGATTCCTTGCATTGTATGTCATAGATTGGGTGTCACAAAGCCAAATATTAGTTTTTGTTATGAATAAAGTATTAATGGATTGGAAGTCCTGTCACATTGCCGTTAATTTCCTTGGTAAAGAAGAGGAAATGTTGGGTCCCTTTTATCCATTTGTAAATTAATCCAGAATAAAACAATGACTGTGCAGGAGACCGGTCACTGCTGATCTCTCTCCTTGTGCAGGGACTTGTCCCCGCCCCCTTCCGTAGATTTCTACAGCTTGAAGTGGGTGGAGCCATTGGGCCCCTCCCACAGCACTGCTCTCTGTACAAGCTATGCAGATGGGATTCAGATTCATGGACTGAATCAGCCTGAACATTGGAACAATTTGAATCAGACAAAGTCAAACGACCAGGATTTCAGCTTTACCCCTGTGCAAGCTCTTCCTGCTCTGATATTGCCCCGTAACTTTCCACTTTGTAATATTCCCATTCCATAAAGCAGTAGTAGATGCCTATTAATAGCTAAAAGCTGGAATGCGAGAAGGATGGAATGACAGATGTGGAAATTGGGAGAATGATGACTCACAAGATGGATTTCATTAAACCATAGTACAGGGATGACCCTGGTACTACTACAGGGAGAGCTCTTCTTTAATTACACATCAATCTGCAGGGAGACTCCGGACCTGGGTGTGCTTTCTGGCAGGGTCACACGGCTAGCAAATGAGAAAAGCTTTTGTCCTATGCAATCACTCACATATAAAACATTATTCAGATTGAATACAGATTTGTTGTGTGGCCCTGAAGCTCAGGAAAACAGATAATGGGCAGGGAAATTTACATATAGGATTTGTTTTACCAGCCAAAGGTATTACATTTTTGTCCATCCAGTTCTGATATTTACACAGCACAACACTTCTTGGAAGCTGAGGTGATCTTTTTCTCTCCTGCAGTTTCACTTTTCCTTATAAATCTCCTTTCACTCTCACCTTGTGAATGGACGTTGCAAGAATAAGCAGCGCATCAATCAGCTCATCTCTCTGTCACTTCTTGAGTTGCAGCTGATTGGCTACTTGGTAGGGATTGTAGTAGAGATGGTAAATGGGATGCAAAAACTTCAACTTTTGTATGCAAATAGCATTGACTTTAAATTGGGCCAATCAGAGTGTGCAGTTTATTTTATGTGCAATTTGCATACAATTTGCATTGCATCTCAATATACATCTCTGTTTAGGAACATGAGGAGAGTTGGGATCTTTGTTCGAAATCCTTAAAATCATCACAACCCAAAAAGTCTTAAATGTCATAAAATACAAAACACCATATAAGGAATGAACTGGCATTACATGAAATACTAATGGAAACAGAGACACCTTGTGGCCATAATTGATTACTGCAGTCAAAAACATTTTTCTATTTATTATTCTGTAATATAAAACTTGTAGTGAAAGCTATTTATCTATTTTTTTTAGAACCCCGGGGTTACTCCAGAGGTTGCCGGGGGTTCCTCGAGCAATGAGCAGTTTGAGAGTCTCAAGTCAGTATAAGTGACTCCAATGATGTTTTTGGCTATCTGTAAGGATGACATTCATCCCACTGGCCGGCAATGTAAGAGAAATTCTTCCCACTGACGTCCCCCGTGATAAAATATCAGGAAAGGCTGCTCTAGTCCACACTCCGTCATCATTTCACTTCCAGTCTTTAGAATTACCCCAACTTTGTAAAATTTTGTACAACTCAGCACTAAACCTGTGAACATTTTTTTAAAATTCAGTGAAATTGTGATTTTCTAAATTTATATGTATATTGCATTTGTAAATTGTGGGAAGCCGCACAATGTAAAATTAAAAACTGACTTCTTATAAAGAGGCCAATAAATGAAGAATTGACAGGAATCTGGATCAGTGCTGGAGAACTACAAGTCACAGAATGCCCTGCTTGAGGCTTTTTAGTATTTGTAGCAGAGGGTGAATGCAGATGTGAAATTGTGGTTTACTTTTCATCATAGCCCGGCCCTAAAGCGCAGGGTGACATCTTGAGGTTTTCCAGCTTTGCATTGTCTCTGAAGTTCCAGGAAGAACTCGTTTCATTGCAGATGGCGCAGCTTTTGCTTCAACTCGTTGTCACCCTGGGCGGATTCTGCTGTAAGATTCCTAAATTCAATTTATGGGGAGAATTTCGAATTTGCAAACAGTTCACTAAATAGAAATATTTTTCTATTTGATTCGCTTAAAAAAAGTTAGTTTGACTCCATGTGACCCTTTTTTGGGGGAGGGGTGTATTTAAGATATTTCAATGTATTGCAAATCGGTAAATCTGATCGATATTTGTGGACTGTTCTTTTTATCCTGGGATAGCTAAAAATAATTTGCATTAACCTTGGGTCATTAAAACTCCATTCCATCCATACAAAATCCCATTCCACGCTGCAACTTGCTAGAATGGACATTTCTAATTTTCCTAATTTTTATTAAAATGCCCGGTTTGTATCTGGTGATTGAATGTACTGAAATATACAATTCATAATTATTTTTCAGCTATTTGCATCGTTGTAATACTTTTTCAAAGTTTTTTTACAAATCACCCTGCACTTTGTTATAAATATAAAATCATTATATTTATCATAAGACCACAAAGTCAATGCTTCAGCACCGGACCCGCCACAGCCCTCATTGGACAGAAGGAGGATTTTTCATCCACATCCGGTTGGTATTTTCAGAAGAAGCCGATTGTATTTCAGTTTATAAAAATGTCATCAATCTCAGCCAGGACACTATCTGCATGGAGTTTGTAGGTTCTCCCTGTCTTTGTGTGGGTTTCCTCTCACATTCCAGAAAAGTGCCGTTGGGTTAATTGGCTTCCCCCCAAAATTAACCTTAGCCTGTGTTAATGATATATGACAATGGTCGGGACATTAGATTGTGAGCTCCTTTGAGGCACAGTTAGTCACATGACTGTGTATGTAATATGTCAGCACTATATAAATACCGTGTAATAATAATAGTGAAATATCAGATTATGATAAATGATTTACCAAAGGCTCCATAAAATAGTTTTCCATCTTTTGTTTCTGTTTCTTTAGATCTATGCATTGCCGCAGATGTCATCCAGACTCCCCATCTCTCCATGCCGTACACCGGGGAAAGTGTGCAACTAAAATGTGTTCACGATGACACGGCCTACCCCACGAAATTCTGGTACCGCCAGGTGGGACCCGGGTCACCCATCGTCCTGATTGGATACAACTACAGGGAGCAGCTTACTATGGAAAAAGACTTTAATGAAACAAAGTTTACAATCCAACGTGTGACGGATACAGAGAGTGCTCTGGGGGTCTCCGGTGTGTCCGTCCAAGACAACGCCGTCTACTTCTGTGCTAGCAGCAAACACAGCGAGACAACAAGGGAGCAGCGCTGTACAAAACTGGGAGCACCAAGAGACGCAGTGCTGGATATACCACAAGGCTTCCTGACACCCCACCACTTCCTGACACCTGGTGTGTATCTAATCCTCTGGGTAGAGTGCTGAAAGTTTGGGGCTCCCCCAGCCTTTTATTGCTCCCTGTGTCCTTGCTGCGGAGATTCCTCCTTATTATCTGTCCTGGTCACACTTGGAAACTTGCCGGCTTTTGCCTAAAATTGCTGGATTCTTACAATTACCCATTCAGGTTCCATTCACTGTCTGCCTGCTGACTTACAGAAGATTCACTTTGGTGAGAGCCAGGATAGACGCTGATGGGGGAACTCTGCTGGGAATAGAGCTTCTCTCCAGTATGGTGCTCTCACTGGAAAGTTAGGGCTTGTCAAGATTCACCCCTTATATTCATCGTACCTGGATTTTGCCAGGGATGCCAGTTAGCAGTTCTACGAGTGGTGAGTTCCATTCTCTGATAGACAGAAAGCAGTGGAAGAGTGACCCCAGTAGAATTAACAACTAAAGAACAAAAATGTGCTCTATTGTGTTCTAAATCTGAAGACAATGCCACTGCAGGCGATATTTTATATTTTTGATTCTATACACTGCGGTGCACTAAAAGAGATTCCTACAACACAATGGGGTCATTTCACTCCTAACTTCACAAGAAAGTTTGTGTTATGAAGTTTAAACAAATAATCTTATTTTCAATGCTTGAATGACATAATACCAACCATTATCTGAAGAAACACATAGATGTGCTACTGATAGCGTTCTCTCCTATTGGTGAAACGCGTTAAGGACTGTGATAGTTATCAATACAAATTATGTGATTACTGAATTGTCATTATTTGCATCTTGCAAGCATTCATCGTTTTGTTTTACGTTTTTTATAATATTGTATATTATTTGTACTGCAACAAATTGCTTTTTAACATAAATTGTGTTGTGTTGATATTTGGCACCAATAAAACCCACGCAAACGTTCCCTGTTGGTATAAGATAATCCTTAGACATTTGTTAGGGTATGGTGCAATGTAAACAATTCTCCCAGAGTATCCTATTGAACAAATATTTCAATGCAGGACTTCCTATTGTGGAATTATATAATAGAGCAGGTTCAGTACCAAGATGGCAACATGTAGGCAAACAGATTTTAAGTGGAAATTGAATGTCAGTTCTAGTAACAGCATAAGGAAGGAAAAGTTTTGCCTTAAGGAAAGGATATAGATGATTGGAAGACATTGCTTATTTGTCTTGTGAAATAGCAGACACCGGCTGGGCTAGCATGCATGCAACATAATTGCTACCATACAGGAAGAAGGCGGGGCCACTCTTATTCAGGGGTGGGTTCAAAGGTGAGGGGGAGGTCTAAACTTTGAGATCTTGGTGGGAAGGGGAGCAACTCAGTCTTAGATCTACTCCTTAAAGCCCCAAAGAGCCCTGTAGCCACCCTAGATTCCTAACAGTCTTCTACCCACCTCAATTAGAACTTCTCAGCTCCCCAAATTTTACAACACCCCACAAAGCCGCTTCCAACCTCCCAGCCCCCAGATATCATTTATTCTACTGACACAGATTCCAAAACAGTCTTCCTTGGACTGACACCCCCAACCAACAACATCTTTTCTTCCTGCAGATGAGACCTTTGATATAGAGACTTTTCTTCCAGTGACACAATCAGGAATGCAGGAATATTTTTCCCTCATACCAATGGTGAGACATTTCTTCCTTTGTCATTGTTACCCCATAATTTACTGCAGGACAGAACACGTGCACCCATTAAATCCTCAATCCTCTGCAGTGTGCAACAACCATTGCCAGTTTTATTGCACATGGGGCAAGCAGTACATGGCAACACAAACCACTAGGGGGCACCACACAAAAGCACAAAAAGAGACCCGCACAATGCTAAATGCAATGAAATGTCTGCTTTGAAAATGAGATACATGTTTACACCTCTGTGACTTTCTATTTTACTGAGAGAACCTCAGTCCTATGCTTTAATATTGGGATGAGTTGAAGAATTTGGATGACTTTTGGATATATGATATTTCTTATTGCTTGGGCTCTGGGATACAATTTAAACTTACCGTCCTGTTCACACGCTCCTGTAGTATGTATACTGCACGTGTAAGATCCCATTAGAACTGGCTGCTGGGAATGAATAGACTTCTGCACACATATGCAGTAATTATTCCGCTCTGGCCAATCATGATGTGCGAAAATCCCAAAACCAGAAAAGGACCGGGTGAAGATGTCGGCAGTGGGGAAGGAACAAGGAGAGGTGAGTTTACTTCCAATGTAAAATGTTTCCTAAAACATACATATCCTATTTTCAATAAAACCATAAAAACATGAATCCCAATCTACGTTCCTTTTCTACGTTTTGCGTTTTGCGGAACTGGTCCTCTTCTTCAGGAGTTCACTGGGAAACTTAAAAGATTGATTATCTGCTCCATGTCTTCTCAAACCCCTCAAAGATTGGCAGAAAACCCAAGAAAAGTCAGTAGTGGCTGCAAGGGTCCCAACATGGCCAATACACACAATGGGTATTCCACCAATACGAGTCTTCCTCGTATCCTCCAGCAGATCCTCCATTTCTCCATAGGGATTAACAGACCAGAAGAGAGCGCCGAGTGGAAAAGAAACATAGCTTGGCATTAATGTTTTTATGGTTTTATTGAAAATAGGATTTGTATGGTAGTGGAAATAAATACAAAAAGATGTACAAAAAGAGAAATGTGTTTCAAGCAATCTTATATGATCCATTGCATTAAAGGTCCCTTGGTGTGTCAATGTTTGTCTTTGGCAAACATTATTTTTTGAAAAGACCTGTTGATCGATATTTTAGACACTTTTAATCTTATGGCCTATTCCTGTTACCTCCTGAGTGTAGAAAGCCAGCTCCATAAATAAAGGTTTGACCAGCTTGGTGTGCATGGGCATGGCATGGGCATGGCATGGGCAGTACGGAGCCCTGACCTCAACCCTACTGATGTTGTTGGATGTTGGTTGAAAGCCAACTCTGAGCCAGGTCTTCTGAACCAAATCCTAACCTAATGCTGAATGATCCCAATTCTTCCCAGAACAATAGAGGCAGCAAAAGGGTTGGGTGGTAATGGTGGTAATGGTGGTGAGGAAATCCATTCCAGGTTTGCTGGATCACTCAGCTTCACTGATAAAAATTGTATCCTCACCTGGAGGGCTTTAATAAAGCGGGCCTATGGTTCCTGAGATAGAAGAACTCGTACGCTTACCTTTGTTTCATCTACCATAGCAAAAAATATAAATTTATGTTGACCTCTTTGGGTGGACATAAACGGGGTAAAAAAGTATAAAATTATATCTAGCTTATTTATATTTTGTTTTCTTAGGTGGAGCTGTAATGCGGGGTGTTATTATGTGACTCCTTTTATTGTATTATTCGCTGTCACTTCCTGTTCAGCTTCAGATTGAATTTGGCTTCGAGGCTCAACCATCGTATCGGGAAAATGATAATAATTCTGCATTTCCTCCTTCCCATCTGCTGGCTGACCTGTAAGTTTTATTTCTGGCTGTATGAATGGGATGATATTGCTTGATTGTAGTTATATGTGTAATATTCCTGGTTTGCTGTGTCCTGAGTTTCATATTGTTACAGTAAAATAGATTTTCCCATCCATAAATTGAACTAAAAGTAGCAAAAACATTTTTCTAGGAACATTTAAAAATTGTATTTCCTTGTATGTGTAAATGGGAATGTATTAAGAAGCCTTAATCAACCTTTTTATCCCATTGGAACCCTTGAAATAGGAAACCCATAAAACCAATTTATAGGGAACCAGTGGGAAAATGCTGGTGGTCAGTGGGATGAATGGCCCTCCTTACAATGGTGGTCGCAATGCTAAATCAGTCATTGGCGTCCTGCAGCTGGCTCTTCCTAAAGACATTGACCCTGGAACTAGGCAGCCATCAAATGAGCGATCAATCATCCTTAGAATTCCATGGTAAGAAATAGCTGACATAGAGCTGTAATAATAATTTTTTTAACTTTAATCTTTATAATCAAAATTTCTGCAATGTTTTAGCTTCAACCAAGTGCAAGTTAAAAATCTGTAGTTCCAAAATGCTTCTTGAAGGACCATAGGCGATCATCCAATTAATGATTTATTAAAGTCTTGTATTGGTCTAACCCTTCCAAGGAACGGGTCTATTTATAAAACAGTGAATATGATGTTCAGCAACATCCTCAGGTCTATGTGATTTCAATGGCAGTGATTGATTCTTTAGCAGATAATTTGTGCTAAATGTCATTCATTGCTTTATAACTAGACCCATAGGAAAACAATGTAACCTTTTTTATAAACTTTAAGGAGGAATAATAATTTCCATGGTCTAATATTACTAAAATAATTAAAAGAAAAACTTCTTAGAAATGTTTAGATGTTAATGAAAAAGCTTTGGTCATCATATCTGTATTGATGAAATATTGATAGCTTTTTTAATCCCACGCCTTGGCTGAGATATATAGACGACATATAAAATGTTCCGTTTGCCCCAGCAGTCTCCCTGGCCGGCGATGTTATCCAATCACCACGCTTGGCTGTGGCTCGATATCTGGACAAAATATCCCTGACATGTGAACATGATGACACCAGCAAATATACAAAGCTTTGGTACCGACAGAAGATGGGAAAAGAGTTTGTGCTCATGGGGCTCACAAATTACCAAGAAAAGGCAGAAATGGAGAGCGGATTCAAGGGTGAAAGATTCATCATTTTTCCTGAGAAGACTGAGAAGAGCATTCTGACCATCGTCAATGTCAGCGCAGAAGACAACGCAATCTATTACTGTGCTAGCAGTGTGCACAGCGAGAGAAGATTATCTGGAGAGTGTTCAGAACCCAACGACTCCTCCTTGTTAAATATGACACAGGAAACCAATAAATGGAAAGTTATTAAAGCAGGTGCAATGTCTACATCTGCCACGGCATTCATCAACGGATCTGATTCTATTTATTTCTGCTTCTATGATCTTAGATAATACTAAAGCAAAACATACAATTTTTTATGTTACATCAGTTTCCATATTGGGCCATCTATTATATAATAATGTTCCCTTGATTATGCTACTAATACAAAGTAGAAATAAACCCGAACTGAATGATCATTGCTATGCTAAAATAACATAAGTGATTGCTCTTTTTCAAATAAAGTTTTTACCTTTTTTTTTTGCCATAAATTGCAAAAAAAAGTTCCGTATATTAGTGATGTCAACACAAACCACTAGGAGGTGCTACAAACGAATACACCGATGTAACAAGCAAACTGATATAATGCTATATTACTTTTTGTTACTCTGTACCTTTCTTTATATTTTAAACATTCAGCCATTACTTTTTTGAATTTTAGTCCATTGTTTACTTTTTTGATGAGGCATTTGTAAGAAAAATTTCATTCCTAAGAGTTGTCTCTTTAATATACTTTAACGTTTGACCTTAAAATGATGCTTCTCCTACCAGTCATAGATGTTACAGGGCCCTCATGCAGCAGCACAGGTTGCACCTCCTTATGTCCTCCCTGGTCTTGCATGAAATGCAGATCAACTCCCTCATTCACATCTACTACTTGGTATGATGGGAATCAGCTACTTGACGGTCCAAGAAGCTTTATAACAGTACTATGAGTGCAAATAACATGGGGTAGTACCATAGCTAAAGGTATGGAGGTGCCCCATCAAATGACTTCATCAGGTGACCAATCAGATGAGTTCTGGTGTTTCCAGTGATGGGTTATGGCTATTATCATACAAAGACATTTTACACCGTTGTGCAACTAATTGTGGCAACTATTTGGTGACGACCAATTTCTGTTCCCCCATGGATGTGTCTTTGTGTACAAAGCCAATGTATGGTTTGACCAGTTTGGTGAGAAGGAACTGAAATGGCCCACACAGAGCCCTGACCTCAACCCTATTGAACATAGGGGGTGAACTGGAATCTGTGAGGGGGTCTGCCCATTCCAAATCAGTTACACATGGGGAGGTGGGGGAAGGTTTGGATCTATTTCTGCATGTGTTAGCTCTATGAATGGAGCCTGGTGAATTTATCATTCATGTAATTGCAAGTCCTCTGACTCCTATTAGTAGAAGTGGTGATAATCTAATTGAAATATACAATGGATTATAAGCAATGGTGAACCTGAATCCTCTGATAAAAAGGTGCATTGGGCCTCACCCCGATAAGTGGAGGCATCTGAGCCAATTCTGCTCATTTGTTTCCAGCCTGGAATCATAACGAAGAACTGGGCGGCATCGGATGAGCATCTCTTAGTGTGCCCTGCGGGGGTGCAGGATTGGGGACTCCTCATATTGGGTACAGTAGGTGTACAGATCTAGGATTATCACCTAAAAACATATTCCAATACAGATCTCATCCAATTCCAGTTTCATTGCAAGATGTAAAAGGACAACGGATATGCCGGTGCTGGTACCAATATGATTTATCAATGGCAGTATATCTGCAGGAGAATATTCAACTTTTTTTACAACTCATAGGTGGGGCTGTTATTATGTGACTCCCATTCATCGTATTATTTGCTGCCACTTCCTGTTCAGCTTCAGATTAAATTTGGCTTCAGAGCCTAAACATTGCATCTGGAAAATGATGAGAATTCTGCATTTCCTCCTTCCCATCTGCTGGCTGACCTGTAAGTAACTCGTTATTCCTGGCGGTATGAATGGATCTCAGTGATATGTGTATGATTCTAGGTTCCATTTCTAGTATTGTATGGAGATGTATGAGGTTAAAGAAGTGATCCTGTCCAATAATTATTCTGGAAGTTTGTAGTTTTTTTTTACACATTTTGAGTTATTTGTGTGTTTGGTTCTATGAACAATAAAATATTTTAGGAAATAGGTGTGCTTGGAAAAGTGATGAGCTGAACATTGCTCGGATAAAGTGAAATGTTACCCAGTGGGGAGACTGACCAACGAGAGGAAATCCCTTCAACGTGAGGGAATCATCTCACAAGTTCCTCCATTCCACATTTCTTCTTCTACTCTTCTGCTGGAATTTTCCTTCACTTTCAGGTTGGCTGAAGAGGCTAAATCTCCCCGCTAGACAGTGATACAAACTTTGCATGGGTTCTAACACCAAAATGTCTTTGCATTTTAAAGCCTATTTGAGTTATGTTTCTGGTAAATAACATTGTTGAGCTTCTAAAATAGGACGGTCATTTTTATTGTTAGCTTCAGCTTTATAGCTAAAAAGTTTGCAAAGTTTTTGCTTCATTTGTAAATAAATGCAAGTCAAAAAATTGTTTAAAAATTGCTTATTCAATTTATGAAAACTGAATTATAAAGCAATGAATCTGATATTCTCTGGTGGAGAACCTTCATATGTTTTCATTGGATTGTATGCAGACAATGGATGCATTCTGCAGAAAATATTTGGAAAATTCCCAGCTTTATATATGGACCCTTAAGAAGTTTTAAATTTGAGGAAGGATAAACTGTGTATGGGTTTCCATATCTGCATCATTTTTGGTACCAGAAACATTTCTGACTATCTCTGGGTATACGCCTACAAAACCAGGGTGCTAGATGTCCTATATAGCTGGCAGTTATAATGTATAATACTATGAGCACCAACAAATATACAAAGCTTTGATACCGACAGAAGATGGGAAAAGAGTTTGTGCTCACGGGGCTCACAAGTTACCAAGACAAGCCATGAATGGAGAGCGGATTTACAGGTGAAAGATTCATCATTTTTCTTCAGAAGACTGAGATCTATCTATCAATCTATTACTGTGCTAGCGGTGAGCACAAAGCATCTGAATCTGTTTATTATTGCTTTTTGATCTTTGTGAAATATATATTCCCTGCAATGTAGCTCATAGCCACTAGAGGGAGGTATTGACAAGTGGTGCATTTAACTGGTACTTTGATGATAAAATGAAAATTTCTTCTAGCAAAAATGTTTATTTATTGATTTCCCATCAATACAGACAATTTATTATTCGCCTCCCCTTAAGTATGTTAGCAATACATTATTCAACATTTGCCAATCTTCCTAGTGTCTTCCTATTGCTGAGGGCAGTGGATTGTGTCTGAGCAGTATTAGAATGGTCACTGGTAACCCCCACAGGAGGCCATCTGACCTATGGGCACAATTTGGAGACAGGTGTCAACCTATAACAGGAGGGGCTGAGGCAAAAACCTTCTAGTCTTTTCTGATGTTTTAGGAATAATCTGAGTATTTCCTATCCACATGACCACAATGGAGACTGGGGAATTACTGACAAAAAATAACCCCTATTTTTAAACAGCACTGTAGATGTTGCTGTGGCCTGCAGATGGCAGTGTTGATCAGTTTAATACTGTAACAGTTGGGAACAGTTACTTTTTTTTTTAACAAAAACGTTTTCTCTTCCACATTTTTTAAGTCCGTATTAAAAAAAATGAAGATTTTTTTTTGTAAAATTAAGTACCAAATAGAATGTTTTGAAAAATATTAAAAAATGTATAGGAGGTATAAAAAAAAATGTCAAACAGTCAATATTTTTGTAATCTTAATTTCCTGTAAAATTTCCCATCACTTTTTGTCTTTATTGTGGTCTAGCTTCCACTGTATCCACGTGCAGATATCGGTGTAGTGAAAGCCAGGACGCAGGGATGGTTCTAGACAACATGGCCCCAAATGCAAAACTGGGGCCCCGGGGCAGAGTCCCTTGGCAATTGCCCCGTTTGCCAGGCCCTAATACTGGCACTTCCTAGAAGCTAATATATACAAAGACTGATGGCAATGTTGACTTTCTCCCGTAGGGTCAATGGCTGCCGATGTCATCCAGACTCCCAGTTTCCATGTGGCTCGCTCTTTGGAAAGTATCTCCATGACTTGTGTACATGACAACTCTGCCTATAGCACCAAACTGTGGTACCGGCAGGCAAAGGGGAAGGAGCCGGTTCTGATTGGCTACACAGTGAACACCGGATGGCCAGAAATGGAGAAAGGATTTAATGAGAGCAGAATAAGCATCCAGCCGGAGAGGATTGAGAAAAGCATCCTGAACATCAGCAAACTCTCACCCCAAGACAGTGCTTTGTATTACTGTGCCAGTAGCACACAGTGAGCGAGTCTGCTGGAGAAGATGTACAGAACCGTGACAAACCCTGCAGTGCTACACCAGGGGCCACATAGTGCTAGAAGAAGATTATTACATTTTCTGCAATGATCCCAACCGTAATGCAATTATTTCCAAGGGAGATTTGATTTATTATGATGATAATCAGCGCTCTACACTAAAGTGCTGACCCATTTAGTGAGAAGTGGTGTACAAAGCCTATTCACTTCCATTGGGGTCACATACAGTGTCCTTAAAAGTTTGATTTTCACTGTCAGGGTGGACTTTTCTCTACTATCAAAGTAACAAACGTTATCTTGCTGATTTCTATTTATAAATGGAGTAGTAATAGAAAAATGTGCTTATAAAAGGTAACATACAGTTCATTTCCGAACTAGCAATTGTTCCAGCTGAATGGGGCAAACATAACACAATTGAAAAGGTTCTTTAACAATTTATCTGTGGCCCCTGTCATGGGTTTGTGGCCCCCCTTGCCCTGTTTCTCCCTTATGTATGTATATGGCTGTTTCTCTATCGTCTCATATAGTTGATTTGGATCCTTGCACTGACAAGCTTCTGGAGACTTGCATGGTGCGAGCCAAGGACAGCGCATGGCGAATACCGAGCTTTATTCTTCCCTCTTTGTTCATTTCCTGTTCCGCCCTCAGTCGCCCCCATTCCTTCTTCTCCCTCTCATTCCCTTCCTCTCTCTTTATCAGTTTTTCCATGGAATCCTGGGATTTCTCCAGAAGTTGCTGGAGGGTTCCATAAGCAATGAGCAGTTTGCACCTCTCAGGTCAGTATAAGTGACCCCAATGAAGTTTTGGGCTATCTGTAAGGGTGACATTCTTCCCACTGCCCAGCAATGTAAGAGGAATTCTTCCCACTGACCACCACACTACCTATTTTATCTCTCTCCCCTCTTTCCTTTATGCTACCCGAAATGTGATTCCCATGTGTGTGATGGCGGTGGTGGGTTGTTGGGTGGTGTCAGGAAATGAATGTTTGTGGCCTATATCCCATCCCCAATTCCTGGAAGTGCAAAGAGTTATATCACATTGTGTGGTTACAGTGCAGGTGTCAGTATATTCTGAATAACTTTCCTGCAAACCATCAGGATCGGAGCCCGCTTCTCATCTGTTGGTCAATCTGTATTGTCTACATTGTAGGTGGGAACATTTTTGTGTTTGGAAAAATACTTTTAAACCAAACAAGTATTCCAGAAGATATGTCTTGTGTTTTGTGAAGTTGTATTTAGGTTGTGTTATATATTGTAATTACATCTTGTAATGATTTTACAAGTAGTGAGAATATTGTGCATTTACATGATAATTGATTATTATTGCTTGCCAGCCTCCAGGACATTGGTAATTACATGGGTCAGTGGTGTGGATTTATTAATATCAATAAACATTGCAAATAAACCAAGCAGCCATCCAGCCAATCTTATGAATATTAGGAAATGTTATGAAATAAGATGAATTTTATTGTCCTTGTTTGATTTATAAATGTTAATTGTGAATATATTACAAGACTGAAAATCAGGCAGCGTTATATTGACGACATCCAATGTTCTGTAGTGTGCCTGGGAACTGATGCCATCCAAAATCCTAAACTCTAATTGCCAAGACCTGGAGATAATACAATTCTGATCTGTGAACACAACAACTCCCGGAATCTTGTGAGGTTTTGGTACCGCTTAGAGAGGGGAAAACCTTTGATTCATATAGGACACACATCTGTAACAAATCCACCATGGATGAGCAAACCCAACAAAGGCTGAGCAATAAAACAGAGAAAAGTGTTCTGACCATCCGAGACGTCTGGGGACAATGCAATATATTTCTATCACTCTGTGTATACATATATATATATATATATATATATACAGCCTTGTATATAACTAGGAGAGCAATGTATTCCCTTGTGATGCTACAAACAGCCCTGGGACAAGTGGGCTGAAATTCCTGTAACTTTCTATGGGAATTGAATAATACCCAAGGCTTAGTCTATACAGACGTTTCCCCAGCGTTTATCCTGAGGCTTTGAAAGCCCACGTTTGAAATTCCCATCCATTCCAAAGGGATAATCTACACAGGGATTTGTCCTTGAGGCACATTTATGAGCGATGTCTATAACACTGCATGCAACATTTAAAAAATTAAAATGCCTGGTTAATGCTGGAAAACCCCATTGATGGGGTCTATGCCATTTTTTCCCGCGTTTTCCCATGTTTACAGGAAAAAGTGGGAAAACATGGCATAGACGTTTTTACTAGTGATTTAAAGGCAAGCTTTAAAACACTCATAAATGTGCAAAAAAATGCATATAAACATAGTAGGAACGTTTATACCTAAACGCAATAGGAGAAATGTATCTAATTTAACAGTGTGACAGTAAATGTAAAGTCTCATCGGCTCAGCTTAAAGTAATTGTCACCTAAAAAAAACTTCATTCTTTGTTTAGCTATGTGAATTGAGCCTGTTCACCCCGGGGATAGAACAATGAAACAAAGTAAATAGAAAAGTTACAATGTTACTTTGTATTTCTCCATCTGGCACCTCCATGGTTTGTTTTTAAAAGTTTTATTAAAGTTTTGATAGCTGAGAATTTCTGGTAAGTGCAAGCAGTAATGGGGGGAGAAGAAAAAGGATTTCAATGAGGTTTTTGGGGTGTATGTAGCTGGTAAAATAAGGAATTCACTTACTGATTGCATTTTGTAAAGTATGGATAAGAAATATTCACTTTGAGAAAATGTAAATTTCCGAAATTATGGAAGGAAAAATAAATCAGTAAAAATCAATGCGGGAGAACTTTTATGTTTGTGTGTATGTATTTTATGTGTTATATATGTATTTTATATTTTTGCTTGTTGATATTTGATTTTTTTTTTTAAGAACAGATAATATGGGTTCTATTTATAAACTAGGAAATCAGACATTCCCCTAAAACCTTCCCACAATGTTCCAGGTCAATGTGTGTCAATGGCAGTTTCTGATTCCCACCAATGAATGTCAGATTCCTTGTTTTATAAATAGAGCCCAATATACGAGTGAATGTGGCATTACGGGATTATCAGCTGCAGTTAAATAATACTGGTGTGTGTTTTTACAAATTCAAACTTATTTTGTTAAACTTTTTGATGAATTATCTTACATTTATGAATATATTTATACTAAAATATTATATTATGTATACCAATATGATCCACAGGAAACTATCTAACCAAATGGAAAATCATTATTTGCCTGTCTCTATAAATGTTTGAAGAAAAACACACACAAGGGAGACATGGCGTCTTTTCAGTTAAACCCTTCTTCATTATTTTTGTGTTCAGAATTACTGATCACTACATTCATCAAAATATTTTATTGGACGCATAACAAACTTCAAATAGGAAATTGGTGCAAAATAAACTTTACTGAAATTCCTTGCTCATCCTTACTATTAATGTTATTAATATTATTATTAAACAGGATTTATATAGCGCCAACATATTACACAGCGCTGTACAATAAATAGGGGTTGTAAAACAACAGACAGATACAGACAGTGACACAGGAGGAGGAGAGGACCCTGCCCTGAAGAGCTTACAATCTATGAGGTGGGGGAAGTATCACACAATAGGAGGGGGATATGGAATGCTGGGAAGTGGTGAGGGTTTAGGAGACAGAAGAAGACGGGTAGGTGAGGGTGAAGCGTTGGGTTTTGAGGGCTCTTTTACATCTAAAGAAAGTAGGAGCAAGCCGAATAGGATGAGGAGGACCATTCCAGAGAGTCGGGGCAGCTCTAGAGAAGTCTTGGAGCCGTGCGTGTGAGGAGGTTATGAGTGAGGAAGTCATTAGTAGGTCATTGGAGGAGCAAAGAGAGCGGCTGGGGGGGATTTATCTACCAGGTCAGAAAGGTAAGTGGGACAAGAACTGTGGATGGATTAGATAGGTAGGTGGGGGAGGAGCTGTGGAGGGATTTGTGTATCAGGTAGGTAGGTGGGGGAGGAGCTGTGGAGGGATTTGTGTATCAGGTAGGTAGGTGGGGGAGGAGCTGTGGAGGGATTTGAAGGTAAAGCACAGGAGATGAATTTGATTGTAAGGTGAAATGAAGGCCAATGAAGAGAATTACAAAGAGATGCAGCAGGTAGGAGTACCGCCCTTGCTGCCAAGTATTGGGTAAAATTATGGACACAACCATAGCTGTTGGGTTTCATTGTCAGAGGCAGCAGGAGGCACCTTGTACCAGGGGGAGGTATTGGAGGCACCATGCTATGTACGTATTCACTGGTTCCATTAGCAGTCTGTTATTTCTCATCATTTCTCTTTCCTCAGCAGTAATCCTAGCCGTGGAGGTGAAGCAGGAGCCAAAATTCACCTCGGTGTATCCAGGGAATAATGTGTCAATTTACTGTGAACATGATGACGCAGCGTTCCAAGATAAATTCTGGTATTATGTGAAGAAGGGAGAAGCGGTAAGACGGATTGGATAGACAGCCAGCAGAATCAGCGTCTCCATGGATGATGGGTTTACAGATGGGAGAATAAGAATTCAGCTGATTGACGCTCAGAAAAACATTTTACACATTTCCGGGATCTCTGAGCAAGACGCTGTGCTGTATTTGTGTGCCGGCAGTGCTCACAGTGACATAAGGAAGTGAGAGTATTGTACACAATGGCTGGAAGTCACGCCTCTGTACGGAATATATATTTCTTATTTTCCAATAAGCTTTGTTAAAGTTTTAGAGAATTTATAACAATAATAAAAGAAAATAGAAAAATATGGAAATGGAGATGATAAATCTATATAACATAAAATATTAAGCATAGAGCAACATTAAAGGGATATAGGGAGCAAAGGGTGGGAAGAGTACTAGTGGGTGAGATTAATGGGTAAAGGATGCCGAAACGTTGTCATCCAGTGTTATGGTGGAATAAACGTTTGCAGTAAGAACAGCTCCGGAATGGAGGGACAAATGACATCAAATGGACCCCCAAATTCCTTTAAAACCCAACACTTCCCATCATGTTTCCCTGCTGCCCTCTGTGGCTTCTTTTCACCGATTCCTAACAAAACCACTGAATGGGGCCCTAGAAATGGGGCCCTGGGGCCAGAAGAATGGCAGGCGTCTTTTCAAACCTTAGTAGGTAACTAAGCAGAGATTGAAATAAAGGGTCTTATTGTGCCAACGCCATTAATAGTATGCCGGGCATTTCAGAATATGCCCCCGAATATTGGAATGTAGATAGGAAATGATTGCTAAGACACTACAGAAGATCACCGAGGCCCAACATGGAATATGCTACACCTGTAATATAAGCAAGTACCCTACCGGCCCATTCTGGCCCTGCTGATTCTTGCTTGCTGATTTCAAGAAATCCATTCCAGGTTTGCTGGATCACACAGGTTCTTCCATGATAGTCTATCTTCTTCAGCCTTGCAGAGCTTTATTAAATCAGGCCCAATGACTACGAGGTCCGTTCTCATAGGAAATGATCTGCATGGGGTTTGTATGACCCCCTTGTATATGTTTTCCACTATTAGAATATTTGTACAATAACTGGATTCTTGGATTGCCTCGGGTGGTCAGTAGTCCGTTACTTACATTTATGTGTCCATAGGAAAGTGTTATCAGCATGGAAAGAACTTTATCAGTATAAGAAGGGCAGCTACAGAATACCAAAAACATTTCCCTCCGTTTGGACCTGAATCACGCCATTCCATGTACATGTCAGTAATAAGTAACCCGAGCAAGATGCAAAGATCCTCCTGAGATTTGTCTTCACCTCGTGGTGTCTGAATTGTGGGAACTTTTATCATTTTCCTTCTGTTACGCTGCTACTTTTATTACTGCACCCTCTCACACATACATACGGATTGCATTTACAACAAAAGCTTGTTAGTATACAGGTGACCAATATATAAAAACATTTATCAATTTCTTATGTTAGCTTAAAATAAATTAGGATATGTTAGAATTTCTCTTCTCGTATTTTTAGATTTGCTGATTTATTATTTTTTTTCACTGTCAATTGAAAATGTCTAAATATTATATTTATTTTTATTATTATTATTTATTATTATATTATATATTTTATTATTTTAATATTTGAATTATATTTATAACTGCTATGAATACATTGAAAAATGGGGACCATCATAGATAATAATGGAAAGCCGGGTATCTCTATTTGCCCCTTGGTTTGCCAGAATATGTCCACAAAGCATAGAGAAATCCAAAATAACATCTAATTAATTATTTTTTATATTGCTTATTAGTAAATGTATACTAATTGCAAATTATTGTTCCATTTTTAATTCCACTTTTTGTAGCACAGAAAAAAACAAATTGCAATTTATTAATTTAGCAGATATTGTTTTAAACATTTATTAACCTAAAAAATAAATATTGTTTTGTGTCCTTTTTGTGGCTTTTTACTGCTTTTTTACATTGTAACTACAAATATTAATTAAAAATACAATACATAATTATTAGATTTTTTTCTGAAATAATTTAAATCTAGAGACAATTTATATACATTTTATTATTATTGCTATTATAAATATTATTATGTTTTTTCTCCTATGTGTCCTATTTTAGAATTATTATATTTCCTTTTTTCTATTTATATCTACACATTTTTTTGGTTGGTATATTTTTTCTATAGACTGTGTGGGAGCAGAAACGCGATGTAGTGCAAAGCCAATTGAACAAGGCGGCCCAAACTGGTGAAAGCATGTCAATGAATTATTTAGACGACAGAACAAATACTGGTACCGCCAGAAGGATAAGATTGGATTTTAGTATAATGCAGGGGAAGTGAGAATGGAAAATGATTTTACTAAAAAGAAAGTGATAATGAAAGCCAAGACATTTAACAAAAAGCACCCTGACCATAAATGCCGTGTCTACAAATGATTGGTCATTGTGAATAGTGGGTCAACGTTTGCCTTGTCAATAGCTGTTTTCACATTATTCACTTTTCTTACCTTTTTTAACATTCTTTAATTTCATATTACATCAATATAATAACATACACATAAACAAGGGTAGTAGTGGTAACAATAACTTACTGGCTGTCATCCTGCAAAGGAAAAAAGAAATGTATTACTTTTAACACAGCTGTACAGCCAGCTTATACTTGAGTTGCAATACATACTCACCTGCAATAATCAATACTGTCACTAGATGTCATCAGTCTTCCAGATTGCATGACAGCCAGTGTCATTCAGTCCTCTATCTATAGGTCCAGGCTGTCATGGACATGCCCCCTGGTGGTGGACCATCACCTTGTCTAAAAGTCCTACTGTCTAGTGATTAAACATCATTATATGGGTGGTGTTCAAATCAAGAGAAAGAGCCTCCTTCTGCTCCCACCAGAGGAGAAGATGGACATGTGATGCCATTGGACGCAGCTTACCTTCTTATAAATCTTTGTGTAAAAGCAAAAAAAATAATTTAAATGGGTCTTAAAAAACACAAATACATAATGAGGTGTGTGACTCACTATGACACGCCCCAGTATATTCTGTCCATGGACACGGTTCACAAAATTGTGTCTGTTGTCACGCTGAGCTGTGGAGATGATGAAGTTTTTATTGCAGTTCCTGTTCTCCGTCTGCTACCTGCAGTGTAAGTCTGACTAATGTCTGCAATGTAGATGATCGATATATTATATACATATAGATTTACTATGACATTTATTTTGTATTGTTTTATTTTATTTCATTTATTTCATTTTATCAATCAGGACTGCAATGTATTCTGTATGAAATTTGTATTAACAAATAAAGAACTATTGTCTATACAAAAGATGTATAAAGGACTTTCATGTAACTTCTTTAACTTCTTCTAACTAAACCTTTATTACAAATTTATTATATGATAAATTACTAAATATTATAGAAATATGTAAAGATTGCAATAGGAAATTAATTGCTGGAGGAATGAACATAAAACAGCGCAGTGCATTCCATGAAATGAAAGTTTTATTAATAATAATTTAATTTTTACATAATAGGAATTTTGTCTTTAAATTTATATATTACCAGTTTTATTATATTTGATATGATATTTTATTACCAATATCACAAAAGCTTTGTTATACAAATATATTTGTAGTTTTTCATATCTATTTTGTACTTTCATGATCTGTACTGGAAATTTATTGAGTGGAATTTTTATGTTATTTTAAGTTCTGTTTTTAATGAATTTATTACTTGTAGCATTTTCTTATGTATATTATATTATATTACTTATATTACTTATGCAGCATTTTCATGTCCAGTAACAAATCCTCCAGAAACTCTACAGTGCTTCTTTTTTGTTACTGCCAAAGATTGTTATAGAAATGATTTATTGGAGGAATGAGCATTGTTTATATTGGCCAATCAAAGCCATTAATCTAATTTTAAAATATTATGAATTTCATATCATTTAGGTGTTTCACTATTTCTCTAAGATCGTAATATTATTATTATTATTATCATTATTATTAAACAGGATTTATATAGCGCCAACATATTACGCAGCGCTGTACATTAAATA
>NC_092867.1:994354-995279 GCF_032062135.1 Pyxicephalus adspersus | reverse complement strand
GGACCTGGAAATGTTCTGAATATGGGGGGTACATGAGAGGGCCGAGCCAAACACTTGGAATTGAGATATAAGGACGGATATATTGCATAGAGTTTTGTAGATTGTTACTTTATATTACAAGCGATACAGATTATATAAAAATAAATCAGTTTTACAGTTATACCCATAAGGAATATATAAAACCCACGTGTAGACAATTTGAGGGGCTCCGGGGACAGTGGCATTGATTTTAGGGTATTTGCCAAACATTTTCTGATATTTAGCGCGCCTTACATGATAAGATTATGCAGAATTGTTTTGTATTAATGAATGGAAACCGAACATTCAGAAACTGCAAAATACAAAACAAGCGAAATGTTGGAAGTTCAATTACAAAATAAGTTAAATATACAAAACCAAGTACACGCACACCAATCATTTACTACTGGCCAGACAAATAGGGATCTTTACATAGAACTATTTATTATTTATCTACAATAAAAATCACACAAAAGTCACAATAATATTGCCACCTCTTATCATCTCTTATGATTTCAATCATTGCTTCCCAATATAAAACTATACTAGACATCCAAAAGACGATCCTACGTACTTCTTAGAACTCCAAGTCAGATTATTGCTCTTTTTTGATGACCTCAACGCGTTTCGCAGTTACTCTTACTGCTCTTTCAAGAGGCCATGGAAGCAAATGTGAAAACGTGAAGTATAACATGTATGATAAATATTATGTATGTGAGATTGGCATCATCTATAATCGCTTTGAAATGATTTCCACACAAGGCTCACACAACTTTATTCCAAGATTCACACATTTTTTTTAGTTGAAATGTGTGAGGCTTATGTGAAAACAATTATATTGAGTGTATTATAGTGTATTATTCCTATATATGCCATAAATCAATGATGTTACGTACCCCATATATAT
>NC_092867.1:991797-992855 GCF_032062135.1 Pyxicephalus adspersus | reverse complement strand
GCATTTAGTAGTCCCTGAACTCCAAAAGGTTGGGGACAGATAGCAATTCTTATTGTGACAGCTGTGCACTCTTTGACCACTAGGTGGCAGAACAAGTCATTGTGTTAATAGGAACTAAAATGAGAAGTGTAGAGATGTGACCATATGTCAGTAATTTGCAAACAAATTCACCGGGGAACCATTTATAAATAAAACCCACGGAGTCATAACAAACTTATTGTTCATTGTCCTAAATACACACCACAAAGGGCAGCCAGTGCATTGTGGTGCAAAAGTGTGCGTTTAGCATAAAAGGTTGCCCTGGTCCAATATTATTATATATACTTTTATTATCATTATACATATTTTTATTAATAAACAGGATTTATAAAGCACCAACATATAATGCAGTGCAGTACATTAAATGAAGGTTGCAGACAGATACAGACAGTGACACAGGAGGAGGAGAGGACCCTGCCCCAAAGAGCTGACAATCTAGGAGATTGAGAAGTATTTGGCTGGTTAATGCAGCTCACCTTAACTTTTTGTTGCATTAGCGCAAAGAATATCTGAAATCTGTCAGATAAGTAGTGAGGTGGGAGGCTCGCTGTGACACCCCCTGTACAATCGGAATTAGGAAATGGTTCACACGGAGAGTCTAGAATAAAATATTTCTGTTGTCACGCTGAGCTGTGGAGATGATGAAGTTTTTATTGCAGTTCCTGTTCTCCATCTGCTACCTGCAGTGTAAGTCTGACAAATGTCTGCAATGTAGATGATCAATTTATTATATAGAGATTTACTATGACATTTATTTTGTATTGTTTTATTTCATTCATTTTATTTTATCTATCAATCAGGACTGCAATGTCTTCTGTATGAACTATTGTCTAATCAAAAGATTTATAAAGGACTTTCACGTAACTTGTAGACTTTTTAGATTCTTTTATTATTTTGATGTTTGAGGTTTAGATAATTTTATCTTTCGGATTTTAGTTTCAGTATCACTAAAACTTTATTATAAATAAATTATTATATTTATTATTATTATGATATATTACTAAATATTATACAAAAAT
>NC_092867.1:988757-990498 GCF_032062135.1 Pyxicephalus adspersus | reverse complement strand
CAATTCATGGCTGATATATCTACCTTTAATGGGAGGAAAAGGAGGGTGTGAATCCCCGCCAGATATCTTAGGGTGAATACATGTGTGTATAATGAAAACAGAAGTCCCATCAACTCCATGTCATGGAAAGCCATCATCGCACACTAAAAATTATCCATCACACCTAAAAACAGTAATTGTAACTTACTAAATATTACACCTTACATAACCTCAAAATTTAAGTCATAAGTCTGTCGTTTTAGAAAAATAAATGAAAGTAATAAAATGAAGCAATCATTGAAAGAGAAAAAGATAATTTAACCAGGACCTGTCCAGCCAGCCTCCATTCTCCCTGCAATAACTACTTACTGCCACTAGATGTCATCAGTCTTTCATGCTGCATTACAGCCACTGTCACTCAATCCACTGCCCGAAGCCCAGGCTATCATAGAAACAGAACTTTATGGAAGAAGAAATAAATTATTACAATTAATAAACAGTATTTATATAGTGCCGACATATTACACAACACTGTCATGTCACTAGCTGTCCCTCAAAGGAGATCACAATGTATGTCCCTACCATAGTCAGAGGTCATTATTACAGTGTAAATTCAATTTTGGGGAGAAGCCAATTAATCTAATTGCATGTTTTTGGGATGTGGAAGGAAACCCACACAAACACAGGGATAACCAGTAATAATATTATACTGTATTCATATAGCACCAACATAATATGGAGTACTGTACATTAAATAAGGATTGCAAATGATGGAGGAGGAGAGGGGCTTGCCCAAAAGAGCTTACAATCTAAGAGCTAACAATAGATAGGAAAAACCCGTGCTGTAACACCCACATTCAACCCAGATCCATCCAGCTACCCCTGCAGTAAATATTCACTGCCCCTAGATGTCATTAGTCTTCCAGGCTTGTTGACAGCCAATCTCCTTCAGCCCACCTTCTGTAAGCTAAGGCTGTCATGGACATGCCCCCTGGTGGTGAACCATCGCCCCCTAGTGGTGAACCATCGCCCCCTGCTGGGCTCAGCATTCTACTGCACTAAATTATATTTAAATATCATCATATATGAGTGGCATTTAAAAATAAAAGATACATTGTTAAATTGTGCACCACAACAGGCAGCATGTTCTTTACATGATTATGTAGCACACAGGAAGGTGACCTGTCCATATAAAATGAACAGGCTGCCCTAAGGCCGAGCACCTTATTATTCTATACAGCTTTGACCTAACACAAAGAATATTATGAACGGGTCATACAGAAGTGAAAAGATACGTAATGAGCTGTGCGGCTTGCTGGGACACACCTCAATCTGACCCGGGATTGATTCAAATGTAGTCAAGGCAGAAATGTTTCTGTTGATATTTGGGAGCTGTGGAGACAATGAAGTTTTTATTTCAATTCCTGTTCTGCGTCCGCTTCCTGCAGTGTAAGTCTGACTAATGTCTGCAAGGATCAGTATATATTAGATTACAGATATATTATATACAGTGTTATTATAGATATATTGCATACCATATAGTGGAGATTTAAACTTATTAACAATTACTCTGACTTTTGCACTGCACTGTACTTATCTGTCAATCACCAACTTTCATTAGTAAATCATTTAATTTTATGTAATATATATTTTTATCATTTCATACTTTACACTTGTTTGCTTTGAATTCCTGAGTGTTTTAGACATGTTTTAAATTACCATACATTTCTGTAAATTTGTTACTTTCTTACATTTTTTAGAA
>NC_092867.1:954085-985919 GCF_032062135.1 Pyxicephalus adspersus | reverse complement strand
ATGTGTTTCAATGGCAGGGAATGATTCCCACCAGGGAATGTTTGAGGGAATGTCTGATTTATTGTTCTATAAATAGAGCCCAAAAAAAAGAACTGTTGGAGAAATTAGAAATAATTCTGTATATACCCGCCAATGGGTTAATTAATATTCATTTTATTTAATATATTATTTTATAATGCATCTTTATTATTTATTTTTTCTGTGTACACTTATTACATTTTCTTAGACTTTGTTGGAATATTAGTTTATATTTACAATTTTGTAAAATATTAGAATCAACAAAACAATATAAAAATGAGGGATTTATTTCAAGATATTTACACAATGGATCACTGCCTATGGGAACAACCAATCATGACAACTTTTTGATTTTTTATATTAGGAACAAGAGGAATAATTCTGACAACTGAAAATTCCTATTAGCAAATATTAACTTGAGCAGCATTTCTCAATTATTTACGCAATTTATTTATCTGTGTGTGTGTCTTAGCTAAATATTATACAACATATTTTATTTAAGGAAATTGCTATAATTATTTTACAATGGGATCTGTTTAGGAAGCAATGATTCTATAATTTATTGAAACATTTCCTGCTGGATAATCGATTACTGCCATTGAAGACCATGGAACCTGAAGATTCTCCATCAAGGAATATTTCAGTGAATGTCAGATTCACTTCTTTATAAACAGACCCCTATGTATTTTAGTTTTCCTGTAAGGTTAATTAGAGGTCTCTTCATCACTAACGTAATCTCCTTCTCAGATTTACTTCAATGTGTTTGGTGAATTTACCAAAATTGATCAAAATCTGATTTTCCACAAACATTTAAGGAACTTTATCACCTTAGTTTATCTCATTCTTATTTATTAGTTAATATCTGCCATGTTAGATTAAAGGAGGCTTCATTTTGTATTGTTTTGGCATTATTGTAAAAAAATGTCTTCCTCATTTTTAACATTTTCTATAAATCTAGCTCTAGGAAACTCCGGTAATATCCATATAACATATTCAGCTATGAATTCTTCAGCTATTAAATTTATTTTAAATTGAACCCATTAGGTCTGATTTATTAAAGCTTACCAAGACTGGATAATTCTTATAGACTATCATAGGAAAACCTGAGTAATCCAGCAAATCTGGAATGGATTTCTTAAAAGTTATTAGCTACTATTTGGCAAAAGTTTTAAATCCCAGATTAGATATATTCCAGTTTTCCCATGATAATCCATCTTCTCCAGTCTTGAAGAGATTCGATAACTCAGCCTCGTTATGTGTTTATTGGTCCTATCGGTGTCTTAGACTCAACTCATCCACCATTCTGCTGTCAGTCTGTCTGTCTGTAGATGTTATTCAGAGTCCTAAACTTCACACGGCTTATCCAAATGGTCAAATCTCATTCTACTGTGGCCATGAGGACTCCAATTATGACTACAAATACTGGTACCGGCAGGACAAAGGGAAAGGACTGGCTTTGATTGGCTATGCCTATGAAACAGACGAGCCGGTATATGAGAAGGAATTCCCTAAAAAAGAAATCACTATGAAAGCAGATGGGCCCATGAAGAGCACCCTGACCATCCGGAATGTCTCAATGGAAGATCGAGGGGTCTATTACTGTGCCAGCAGCATTCACAGTGAGATGAATGTACAGAGATGATGTGTAAAACCCACAAACGTAGATTCACCTCCTCCTGCAAGAGGAGATTAATGCAAAGGTTTGTATATCAATGTTTATGATTGTCCCAGGTCGTACAACATCTAGCCGTCTATCCAATACCCAACTGAATGTCCAAGACAAAAATGGAGGAAGAGGAGCAAAGTCACTTGTATGTAGTCTGGGCCAGATTTACATATCGGGGAACTCTACCCCCAAACACAACTACTGAACCAGAGCCACAACCCCAAACCATTCCGCATTCCACTAATTCAAACAAATGCGTGGGAGGAACATAAAAATTATTGTAGATAATATTGACCTCCCTGGTGGTATGAATAATTTAGTATTTTTAAATGTCAAATCGGTACATTTGACATTTAAAAACACTTCTAATTTTAAATTTTGCAATGAATAAGGTAATGCTATGTTATTGTGTTTGTGGTTATATTGTTTCATTGCAATAATATGTCTTTATTGCCACCTTTAAATGTTTGTTCTGCATAAATATTTGCTAATCCAGTTTTCCCCCCTTGGTAGGTACAAATTGCATATTGCTTTTGAAAATGTATTTTGAATGCAATGTTTCCTGGGCCAGTTTTTAAATATTTTGTCTTTATATTATTGTGCGGGTTTACATGTGTTTGGTGTTTTTTTTATTTTGTCATGTAAGTTTAGTGTTGTGTGTGGTCTCTATATAATAATCTGACCTTTCAAAAATGTGGTTATTTTGAATAAAGTTGTTTTATTAACGTTTTGATTGTTTTTTTATGTGATCCCCTTTACAATCTCCCAGTATATTTAACCTTGGGTGATCCAACAAACCTCCAATATAACAACTCAGTCTAATTGTGTTTCAGCAAAAACAGCAGAATTATCTTATTAAACCTCGGGAGTTTGATGCGCATTGTTGTACGCTTCATCATTGGGTGAGGTTTTCTTTTCAGGTGTATATTGTTTGTTTTGCTTCATGTGTACATACATGCATATATATATATATATATATATTTATTTATTATATATATGTATGCATTTATGTGTGTATATATGTACATATAAAAAGAAATTATAGGAAGAAATAGGCAGACGATTGTTTTGTCATTTTGTTTAACACACATTTACTTTAAATTGAAATTGATTTTAAATTGAACAGATTGCCTATTTCTTCCTAAATAACATCCCTCCATCAACGGATAATATTGCTTCTAGTTAAAGGAGGAATCCACCTTTATATGCTTCCACTACCAAGCTGAGTAAGTCAATATATATATATACTGGGTGAAGGTCTAAAATGCCATTCACACTGCAGAAACATCCTGCAAATGCAATAAAATATGTTTTGCACAAAGTGGATTTGTCCCTGGAAGTTTTCTATAAATACATGTGCTGGTTACCTGGACCTCCTTCCATCCCCATCAGGTGTGTTACAATGAGTATGCAACTCAGCTGGACAACTAATTCCCAACCAGTTTGTACAGCAAGTGGAAGTGTGTTTGTATAGGATAGTGCTAAGGCAGCACAATGACAACAAACCGATAACTACAAATGTACACAGGAGGTGTGTGGGGACAAATCAGTTTATTCAGCAAATGTCAGAGTAATGAAAGAAATAAAACCATGACAATTTATTCAGAAAAGGAATACCTAATATATTCAAATACCAATATGTGACAAAGGCAATGAGAGGGGTAAGATAGCAGTTTGTAGTGGACACCATGCAGACATTTGTACTGAAGATTTGTGGATAAAATGAGAAAACATTGCTAAACTACAGAAACTGCCATTACAGACCAGGCACAGAATCATTGCAGCAACATGAAACTAACAATAATGAGGATTACAAAGTCACATCAATGCATAACATCCAAGCAAACTCACTTAATCCTCTGACAAACCAGTCCAGGTAAAAAGTAATAATAAAATACAAATGTATTTCTATGCATTTAAATCTATTTTTACATACACACACAAGTGAAGTCACTAAATGTTCCTTGATATATATAATATAATATTTGGAAAAAATGTTTTAGAAAATGTAATTTCTCTAAAGCAAAACTATAATGAAATGTGCTGCAAATGCTTTAGAACATTTTTTTTTGACATTCATACCGATGTGTGATGAGATTATAAAGTGCTAATTATTATATACACAGCTTGATATGAATTACTTTGCAGTGTTGTAACAAAACACAAAAAATAGGATCAGCACAACAACTGCAGCAAATCAAACAATAATTAACAACTTTTCCAAGTTATTATTATGTAACATAAAAGTTTAGCAATAACAAGAAAAAAAAGATCAAACTGCCCTGTAATGGACTATAGGTGCATACAGAACAAGGAGCGGGTGTGCGCTAATTGATTGCTATCACATCACTGACAGAGCTTTACAAACCTAAATCTCACATCTGAAGAATAATCAGATAAATTGGGGAGTTCTCGGCCATTTGCCCATTTATCTATGCTGTAACCCGGGGTGCGTCATCAGATTGGGTTAATACACCGAACCCTGCGGGCTGAATTTGCTCCTTGCGGACCCCCGAGCATTCCTTTGATAAATCAGCCCAAATATGTTTATCAGCAATTATGTCATTTAAAGCTTCTCCTACACATTATATACAACTATACTACTAGTTATAGATCCAGCAGATCTGATCCCAGCAATGGCCAACTTATTCTAATCACTGAACAGGCTTTATGTCAGAGGATCATATAAATATATCAAATAAATTCATTTGTAATAAAAAATATGTTTGGAGATGTTGGATATTATTTTTAGAACATTAAAATTCATTGTTTTAGCCGAGATTCCATGTTATCAGAGTGATTCCACCTATTTCTACATGGCCTGGTACCAGAACAAGCCAGGCCAAGGGCCAAAGCTTGTGATCTCATCAAACAACGCTAACGATTTTACGAGAGAAAATGATTTTCGGGAGGAGTGGGAAATGTCCAGGAATGACACTCATAATTCTGTACTCAGGCTGAAATCTGCAAATAAAGACCATCAGGCTTTGTATTTCTGTGCTGCCAGTATACACAGACGCTGAAAGCAATGCTACACCTGGCAATGAATCCAACCATAGATCAAACCTCTGCACAACGATTAACTTCAAACTGCTAATGATATCATTACAATATAAAATGTTACATAACTAGTTATCTATAACTGTATCTCTGATTTATAATAATATTTATTCACATAATACATAAAGAATTAGATAATAACTTCATCTATATTTAGTGGGCAAGCCAATAAAATACCAGCCAAACCACAAATGTAATACAGCGGTACCTTGGTAGAAATCCTTAATCTGTTCCAGATCCTTGGACTTATACCAAACATATTTTTCTCATAAGAAATAAAAGGAAAATGATTAATCTGTTCCCATGAAAAGAAATCCTTTTGTTATTGGCATAATATCTATTGATGGGGTTGTATAAAATAATTTAAACACTGCTTAACATTAAAATACATAAATACAAAAGCAACTAGAGGAAATAAATGAAAATATAACCTCCCTTTACCTTGCTGAGAAGAGTGGAGTGCCTATTAGGAGGGTGCTGAGACACGAGGAGGAGGAGATGTTCTGTATATCACAGGGTTGTTCAGGGAATGGTGGTAACTGACGTACTGACACACGTGGGCAGTGGTGGCTTTGTCTCCAGAGAGGTAAATAAGGATAACATGCGATGTTATCATTTTGACCCATACAAGTTCCAGCACAAAGGTTGTATACCAAACATTTATTGTGTCCAAACAGGACTTATACCAAATTGGACTTATTCCAAAGCAGACTTATACCGAGGTACCACTGTACACGGGATATTATATAATAATGTTGAAGGTGCATTTGTTTTAATTTCCTGACCATCATGATCTCACTGTTAATCCCTACAGTAAAATAAACAGAATAATAATACAAATATACCTAAAAGATATGATAAATATATATAAAACACATTACTACCTATTTCCCTTGCCAAGCAATACTTCAAGTGTCCGATAGATAGTGCCAGCTGGGTATCCATCATTTTATGAGTATGCCCGGGCTAATGTTTATATAGGATCATAAAATTTACAAATGAATGAGCGTAGTGGCAAACATGGACCTCATACCAACTTGTAACTGCCATATACAAAGTGAACATAACTTATTGTTACCATGGGCAGAGTTTAGAAACATTCTCGCACTTTGTTCCCCTTCTGCTGCCCCACCATGGATTCAGGAAATTCCTTATTCATGCCCTCTAATCTAAAATAAGAGAAAATCTAATAAAAACCTGGTAATTGGCCATGGTAGATAAAAGGAATCGAGAAACGGAAGTGATCTTACAAGGGCACCACCCGAAATGTATAATGACGTCAGATGACCTTCTACCAATCAGAATTATACAGGCGAGAATAAAAACCACAGCAGTTGTGTGAATATCATCATTTGCTCCGGGCAGCTTGGCATCTGATACACAATCCATATTCATACCCAATAGGTCTAATAATATGAAGAGATGGAAATTGCTGCTACTTGTTCTTGGCTATTGCCAATAGAACAAAAAATATGTTTTATGCTTATCTTTTCCTAGACTTCAAAAATAAAATCATGACCATGAATATCTGATATTCTGAAACCCTAACACATGTAGGACACATAAAGTCCGGACTCTGTTCTCAGACTTTGTTCCTTCCTTTGGTTGCTGTATGTTTAACATTGTCATGGAGGGTTCATTTTTTCCTGTAATATGTTTAATATAGGAGCTTTATCCATGAAATAAAGAGAATAGTCCTACCTTACTCCTGTTCTCTTCCACAGGTCAAAGCTGGGCAGGGGTGGCCAACCAAGAGAAGAAGCTGGTCATTAGGGATGAGCGAGCCAGATTTGTCACAGCTATTGGGGCGTTTCTCGCTTACCGAACATTTAAGCCAGAACGGCCTTGTGATTCGCCATGAGGTTGTGTTCTCGCCAAAAGAAAAGGGAAAAACCAATACCAGTTATGCCCAATATTTCCAGCTGGAATCGCGGCTGGGAGCGAAACATTTGCTCCCAGAATGCACAGCAAGGCCCAGCAACATCAGGAGAGATCTGAGCACAGACATATATACAGGGAAGGAGGGAGCGGTTAGTCACTCCATCTTGTGTTCTGTGTCAAGGATAGAAGCAGGGAGAGATGTGCATTGTGACAGGTTAGGAGCCTTCTGTATATCTGTATATATACAGATATTGCAATTTTTGATGCGACTTGTTCCTATTTACCAAAGAAGCCAGCTACAGCTGGCTACAGAAAAATGTTTGTCCTACTCTCAAAAACACAACTCTCAAAAATACAGATAATTCAGTCTTTGATACCTCTTGATATTTACCAAAGAAAATTTTCTGTCCTAATAATAAAGAAATACAGATATTTCAGTGTTTGATACCTGTTCCTATTTACCAAGGAAACCGTTTGGTACAGGTGCATTTTTGCCAGATAAGTAAAAGATGAGCGGTAGATGCAGGGTAAGGAGTGGTGTTGGGCAACATGCCGCATCTGGCAATGGGTATACTCCCCGGGAGTCCGCCACTGTATGACAGCAGCAGCAGCAAACTGTTGGAGGCAGCAGCACAAGTTGTCAAACAGGTCTGAGAGACCTGGTCGATGTATTGAGAGGGCGGACTACAATCATACAGCCACGTCATGTGGAGAGTATTGTGGAGTGGGTCTCAGGGGCCTCAAGTACATCAGGCTCTTCTTCTGCAGCAGCAACCAGCACAGCCGTGACAGCCGTTGAATTTTTCCGCTAGTTATCGCAATATCCAGGGGTGGCATTCTTCGCCAGTGTCAAGCCTGCCATTGTGCCAGCTAGCAATTTACTTTATATTTCTGCTGCTTCAGGGAGGCCAACAAACTGCAGATAAAACCCCAAGTGCTGCCACACTGATAGGTACCATTGCCTTTGCCTAATTTTTCAGCTAAGTGTTGTAAGATTGAGGGTTGGCATTCATGTCATCCACTTCATGATGCAAACTAACAATATCGTCTACCTTCCTACCGCTTCCGACACCACAGACCACAGCAACAGTGCTGGCGCACAAAACATCTTGGTCTGACCCTTCACAAATTTCAGATATTTGTATTACACACTTCTGGGTGGCATTGACGATCCACTACATCCAGCTCTAGATGCCAGTTACCAATGCGGTCTCCCTGGCGATAGCTGACCAGGGGCCACACACTGCTACTGCTCTCGCTGACCCACGCTCTGTCTCTGGTCCTCCATCCTTATGTCACCACACTACTTGCCAACTTTATGGGTGGCATTCCTAACACGTCATCCAGGTCATGATGTCAGCTAGCAATTATTATTATTATTATTATTAATAAACAGGATTATATAGCCTAAACAAATTATGCAGTTATATAAATTAAATAGGGGTGCGTACATTAAATAGCAATGCGTTTCCCTGATGTTTTGAGACTGTTGCTAGTGGGTTGAGTTCCCCCTTTCTCAATGTCCTAATGTTTTTGCTGCCTTCTCGATGCTGTCCATCACAGAACTTTTGTATTTTTCCCTTGTTGCCACTGTTCTCCTACACATACCTAGCAAATGTGGTGGTTCTAACATGTATAGGGGCTTTGCTAATAATGTTTAAAGTCGGCCCGTTGACTTTAATGGAATTTGCAAAATCGGTTCGCCAAAATTTCGCTGACCCATCGGAAGTTCAAGGAAATGTTTGCTAGACTGTCTGAGGCCTTCTCCCTCATCCCTACCGGTCATAGTCAATCCTGGAGATCCTGTAAAAATGCCATGTTATCAGAGCAAATCTGACTACTACAACATGTACTGGTACCGGCAGAAGCCTGGAGAAGGTCCAAAGATGATTTTATGGTTAACTGGAGCTAATGATTTCACAATGGAAGAGGTTTTTAAGAACACATGGAACCTGACCAGGAATAACGTACACAATTCTCTGCTATAAAACTAAAGCCATGGATAACACTGAGTATCCGTTTGTATTCACATTCCAATCTTGCCACTGGGGTGCAATATTAAACAATAGGAAGCAGTGACAGTGAATATAAAAAATGCAATATATATCATAATAAAACATGTATTGCATTGTGCTGTCATTGTGTAAGGCGTATACTTGAAGTTGTTGCAGTTATAAAGGTTTTGAAGTATTTTGGCCTTTATGCTCTTATATAACAATTTCATCAAATTAGTCTATAAAATTGGCTCAATATCCTGGAAACAAACCAAAGCAGGAATAGGAGCCTCCGGTATGTTTTTATTGCTGTCCTAGTGACAACAGGACATATTTAGAGGGGACTTTGGTATCACTGGATCAGGAAAACACAGAAATTCATGAAAACGTAACAAATCTTCCATTCTGCTGCCAACCCTTATCTAAACCCCGGCAATACTGTTTGGGTATAGTCAGGTTTTACCATTATAATGGGCTTTATGATAATATCACCAGTCAAGGTTCTTGTTCTGCTGTCCCAATTTCTCTATGATGTTAATTCACTTGTATAGTATTAGGACTGGATAGGACCATTCAACATTAGTCTTTATTATAGTGGACTTCACAATTAAAAGTCCCAAACCCTATAACAACTTAAGGCGCCCATTATCTTTTAGGATTTGGGGGAACC
Organism: Pyxicephalus adspersus; assembly: GCF_032062135.1. Lineage (NCBI taxonomy): Eukaryota > Metazoa > Chordata > Amphibia > Anura > Pyxicephalidae > Pyxicephalus > Pyxicephalus adspersus. The sequence continues at coordinate 976,630 of NC_092867.1, read as the reverse complement.
CTGGGGTTCTTCCAGGGGTTTGTAGGGGTTCCATAGCCTGTGAATTATTTTCTTCCCTTTTGATGGTGCCTGCATATTCCATGGACCAACAACTACTTCTCAGATCAGTCAGCAATAATTAATAAATTAAATTAAAGGTTTTTTGTTTTTCCCACTCCAATATATTGTATTTACAAGGGTTTCCCAAAATTTCATATTTTTTGCAAGGATTCCTCTGGGGTAAAATGGGTGCACTAGGGTCTCAATGGCAATATGCCAATCATCTCATCATTATGTATTTTTCAGGGGATTTTGAGAAAAAATAGCAACACCATAAAAAAGCCATAAACATGGGATAACATGCATATTTTACATGTAAGGTCTCAAATGGGTCCTTAACTCAAAGCAAACTAATAGGCAATGACCACAATACCAATAACAGACTTTAATTGTAAAGCTTATAAAAAAAACAAATAGATTTGATTCAAGGATCTCACCAGTGGAACAGCTGGGGAGGGGCTGAATGTGGTAAGGTCAGGTGACCATCTACCAATCAGAATGAAAAATGTGATCATTAAAAGCACATCACAAATATTGTTATCACCACAAAGTCTCTGCAGCTAAAGATGCAATTGATGCATTTTACTTTTCTTTTCTTGGAATATAGACAAGCTTAAAATGATAAAGCTTTGCCAGTTTTTGATAAGTTTGAGCTGTTTCATATGTACGTAAATCAGAAGTTTTTTGAGCTTATTTTTTATACGTTTTTGTGTATTTGTCATTGTTTCAGTATTTAAAATGATTTAGTGTTATAGGAAAACCATTAGCATTGTTTATAATATTGAGGAAGGAATCGGGACTCCACTACAGATGATGAGATGTCCTCAGACTGGAGGCTCTCCGGCTGGTTCAATAAATGGATCTGGTGCAAACATAACTGTTTATCGTATCACATTGTCCCATTTAGGCTTTTGTAAAGTATGTTCTGATCCAGGACATATTAAACATGACAAATATTTGAAAAATCCAACCTTGCTGTTACAACTTCCTCAGGTCAGAGCTGGGCAGTCTTAGTCAAGCAAGAGAAGGTGCTGGCAATGGTGAATATGGGAGATCCTGCGGAAATGCCATGTTATCAGAGTGAAAGCACCTACTTCAACATGTTCTGGTACCAGCAGAAGCCTGGAGAAGGACTGAAGCTGATTGTCTGGTCAACTAGAAAAGCCCAACACCAAACCTGAGCTTCATCCTCTAACCAAAGGCTGCTATTAGTACTTCTCATGCTTTAAATTCTTCTTTTCTTTATTATGTCCAAGTGAATCACAAAGCTTTATTGGGAGGAATTGTTATTTCAGCCATGTTACTATAATAATAAAATCTTATTGGAATTGAATTGGATTGAATCTTTTTCTATATGTAGTAGCTTTTTCTCTTTTTTGTGCTAAAAGCCGTCATGTCCTGTCATGCTGTGGATTTTAACAATCGAGAAAGTCTGATTAGAATGCTGATCACTTACCATCCAAGGAAGATGATCGAAATGGCAGCATTTTAGGGACTTCCACCTGTTTGATTGAGTTTGTTGGTCAAACACCAAATTGGCAGTAGGGTTCCTCCAGAGGTTGCTGGGGGTTCCTTGAGCAATGAGCAGTTTGCACCTCTCAGGTCAGTATAAGTGACACCAATTATATTTTTGGCTATCTGTAAGGGTGACATTCCATAGGAGGAGTTCTTCTCACTGACTACCATACTATTATACTGTGATCTGTGGATATGGTAATTTTAGAAGGGGGCCCTGAAGACCTGAAAGTTAGTCAATGGTTCCCCTATGTTAGAAAGGTTGGGAAACTCCGGTCTAGTGTGTACTATGTCTTACTGAACTGCAGCAAAGGGAGATCAAGTCTCTTGTCCTGTATTCATTTCAGAACTGGAGAGAAAGAGACAAAAGGAAGCAGATTTGAGAGACGTAGAAGAGTGAATGTGAAATATAGGAGGTGCTTATAAGCTACCAAAGAATAATACAAACCCCATTGCTGAGATTTTATCCAGATGAAATAGCAATATGGGCAGGAAGCTTATCGGACAAACTTTAGTGCTTTTCATATCCAACTTTCTCCCGTGTAAGGACATATCCAAAACCAAAATATAAAATATTAATTATTGTAATGTCTATGTTCTGTATATAGGGGCCAGGAGGACCTTCAGCTAAATAATCCCATATATATTTACCTAAAAATTCTATTTACTTCATTGTTATCATTTTTTAGATGTATGTCTGGTCAGCATCCGCCAGAGGGAATGTTTTGTTACGGTGTACGTGGGGTCGGCCATAATCCTCGGCTGTGAACAAAGTGATAAATCCGGCACCTACAATATGTTCTGGTACCAGCAGAAACAAGGGAAGGGGTTGGAGCTCATGGCCACATCGCTCGCTGTTGGAGATGTTAAAGAGGAGGACAAGTTTAGGACAATTTGGAAGATGCTGCGACCGAACGCTACGCACTCAGTATTAAAGCGGAACGCATCAACGGTTGAAGATTCAGCCTTCTATTTCTGTGGTTCTAGTACACACAGTCAAAAATAGATGAGATGAAGACATCGCAAAATGTCATATCAACAAAAAATATAGTAATAAACAAAAATAGAACTTTCATGCAGGAGGCAGAACATTTCCACAGGATACACCTGCTTAGTATGATTCTGTATAACGATTCGACGCTTGGATTCCTAGAATAAAATATCGATGCGGCTTCTGCAGGATGTGTGCCGCTAAGGTTTCCATCAATAAGGGGTTTAAAGTAATTAACCCTTCTTTTATTGAAGGAAGAATGTCAGCAAAAAAATAAAGCAATACAATTAGAAAAAATGATGGATCCAATGCAGAGGGGGAGAAGTGGTTAATCAGCATTTATTTTCTGCATGGGGGTCTAGATTTACTGGTAGAGACGCCCCCACCCCAAACGTCCAGCTGCTTTCATTCTAATCAGAATTAAACACCAAGCCAGATTAGGTCTAATATTTATCTATTTGTATATATATATATATATCTATTATCTGATTGTTTAAGCTATTATTTAGTCCTGGATCCTTGGCCGTCTTTGACAGCCCGGCTGTTCCAGCACAAGACCCTAGGGGCCACTGCTTTAGGATAATGCCTAAAAATGTTCATACAACTTTTATATGAGTTTTATAAAAATATTTTAAAAAATTACCAACATACTGACGGAGGAGGGGCAAAGGAAGAGACACCGAATGACAAAGTAACATCATGCTTTCCGGTCTTCTTAGATCATTTCATGTAGAGTTTAGACAACTCGAATTATTTATGAAAAACGTAAGATTTATCTTGGTTTGTGGAAATGAATATTTATTATAAAAGCTGAGACATGAATTTCCTTTCTTTTACAGAACGTATGAACAGAATTCCTGCAATGAAAAGGTTGCTCAGTTTTTTGCTGGTCCTGGAGATTTCGACATGTAAGAATCATTATTAATTCATTTGTCATAATAAATATATACTGCTTTAATATTTGAATAAATAAAAAAAAGAAAATGCAATCCAATTTGCAGATAAAACTAAGAATTGTGAAATCCCTGCATGAAATGAAATGGTAAATTCTTTTTATCAGTTTGTTGTCAAAGAATGAACTAAAAGTTTTCATTATTGCCGGAAAATGGGAATACTGATAACTTCAAAGGGTCTCTTTGTGTAATGATGACAAGCTGAGGTTTCATTTATTAAATGGAAGGGCCAGTCGGTGGTATTAGAGAAACAATTATACTCAGCTGTTCCTAGAAATTGGCACATGGAAGTCTTATCGGGTAATTCTCTCCATAGACATCTATGAGACTTCTAGGGGTGTCTGCTGATGGTCATTGTCTTCCTGCACGTAATGTGAATTTATAGTGCAAAACAACTATTGGCTTCAATGGAGGAGGACACTCAGGTCCACCTGTTAAGAGTTGCGTTGAGTTTGGACACAGCATATGCCACTGAAGCGTAGACAAAGAACCTTTTCTTGGTAAAAGCCGTGTTACATTTACCAATACATCTATTAATATGATGATTAGATAGCAGGAGCAGGTTGTGGCTCATAAAGCCAATGCATTATCATTATAATTGGTTGTAGTATCGGAGATCCAGCTTTCTCAGTTTGTACTGGGTCATCATTCATCTCTTATACACATTTTTAATAAATTGAATTGTTAAATGATCAGTAAAATTACAAACTAATTTATTGTTTCCAGATTTAGGCCAGTCGGTGACGGTCATTCAGAACGTATCTTTGATTGTCACCAACATTGGAGAAAAGGTGGAAATGCTTTGTGAACACGATGATAAAACGGGTTCGTACAACATGTATTGGTATCAGCAGAAGCCAGATGGGATGAAGCTTATTGCCCTCTCATACGGAATGAATACCCCCACCGTGGAGGAAGAATTTAGAGGAAAATGGGAAATGACCCGGCCAGATACTCTCTATTCCCAACTGATAAAAAAGGAGACGGCAGCTGAAGACATGGCTGTGTATTTTTGTGCTTCTAGTGAGCACAGCCACAAATATCAGAGAATGGGCCAACATAAAACCATCACGTTACAATACCTAGATGTCATCAGTTCACATTTCCACCTGCAGGGGGCGCTATTATGCCCCTAATTACTCCATCACAATTTGATTTCAATGAATTAAATATCTTGACTGCACTGCGGTTAAAGAGGAGCTCCAGCTACTGCAGTTTCTTCTGGCACCAAGATCCCAGGGCTGCATAATATGATATGGAACCTGGACATTGTTGTATGAATTATAAACATGTCTATTATTGCCATTATTGTCATTGAGAAGGCTTCCAGCGAATGTCAGGGACTTTTATTCCTTTGTCCTATATCAGTAGGAGGAGGTGTTGTAATACATTTATAACATGTATATGAAATTTTAATGATATATATAAGTAAAGTAGAAGTCATGGCTGCATTATTCATCTCTACTCTACTGGTGCTTTCCCAGAAGACTTGTACTCCCCCAATCCAATGCCATCCAAGCATCATTGAAAGTCAGGGTGTCATGGACCTTCCCATTCATGGCAGCCATTACAGTACTCCTGGACAACACGCCATTCATTGGCCATTACGTTGGCACCACACTGTGCTAGAAGTAAGGAAAGACATCGAACTGTGGGGGCTGAGCTGTGATGCTGTACAAACAAGAAAGTTTCCATTTCTTTAGTGTTTGCAATGTTATATCAAACATGTAAAACAAAACACTTTAAAAATTTTCCAGCTGAAAGGGTCTGAAAAGGTCATTATATTCCATAATCAGGCCCAAGGACTAGGAATGACAAAGGTTAAAAAAAAACCCACTTTTTGACAGTTACGCCATTTTGTCCAGTCTCTACTTAAACATTTGAAGGAAAATTTATTGTCCTTTACTCTCAGCACAAGTGAAAGTTGAATGGCTCTATGTGTCTGGATGGGAGGAGGATATTGGCAGAGCGTTGGATAGTGCCCAGTGGGTACAGATCGCTGTGTAATTTTTGTGGGCTTTCATAAGGCCAATTATAAATTGCTTGGATAGTACCGGCTAGGTTGGCAAAGTTTCACCCTAGCCAATCTGATTTGTGTTTCTGGCAATGTGGCAGAGCTGGCACACTGTATACCATGTCTGGTGGACCTGTCCACGTATAAAAAGGTTTTGGATGGGTGTTTATCAGCTTGTATATACCCTATTGGGTAGAAGCATGAGAAAAGACCCGTTTGTTGCTTCTACGGCCAAATAACTGTATGAAGCACCAATTCAAACTCCTTCATTTTGTTTTTACTTCTGCTAAGCAAACTTTGGAGAAGGCCTGGTCCTCAAATATTCCCAATGTGAAACATAAAGTTACCTGGTATTTTGTAATGAGATATTGGAAACTGAATGATTCCTTTGATTCTCTCAAACTGTATGGATGCCTTTGGACCACTCATTATTTACCTGAAGATTTCAATATGGATCTTCTTTCTTTATAAAGTGTTTATGTGTCCAAACCACCCTACCTCACAATGGTGTCTGTATCGGGTCTTCCTCCTCCCTTGCCCGCATCCCCTTCCTATTCTCTTTCTCCTTCCCTTTCTTTTATACTTTTTTATTTTTTTTAATTTTGATGTAATTGGTTTTGGGTTCATATAATGATGTACACGTCCGATACAATTATATCTACAATTTTTTGTAGTCTCCAGATGGGAGATGTAACTAATGATTACTGGCCAATTGGTGTCATTGTTCTCTTTGTTCTTTCTTTTTTTAAATTTTTGGAACAATGGTAAGTAATTTTTGTATAATAAAAAAAATTCTCCCAATAAAAACAATTGAAAACAAAAAAAAATCTCAATTTCTGACAGTTGCAAAGCTATGTTGACACATTTGGATATTTAGGGGTGTTTAGGGTGCTTTTATATTGATTTTACATTTTCATTTTCTATATCATTTCCTAAAATTAGGTAATCGTTTTAAAAAAAAAATCAAACACATTATACAAAAAAGAAGTGTAAATAGATTTTAAAGATGTACTGGGTCACTGGAGCACAATGTCACATTGGGGCCCTGAGGTCACTGGAGCACAATGTCACATTGGAGCACAGAGGTCACTGGAGCACAATGTCACATTGGAGCACAGAGGTCACTGGAGCACAATGCCATTGAAGCTCAGCGGTCACCGGAGCACAATGTCATTGAAGCACAGAGGTCACTGGAGCACAATGTCATTGGATTACAGAGGTCACTGCAGTCTCATGTTCGGGCAGAGTGCAAAGGGCCACTAAGTATAGAGTTACTGGAGCACAGAGGTCATTATGCACCCAACATAATACCATGCAGAGTCTCTAAAAGACAAAGGGTCACTGGAGTACATAACCTGTGGAGCAGGGAGGGACACTAAAAGCATGGAATTACTTTAATACAAAGGATCATGAAATACAGGCTGACTGGAGCTCAAAGATAATTAAAGAAAAAAGAGTTACTAGATCACAGAGGGTCACTGAAGCATAAAGGGTAATGCCATAAGGTATGGTGTTACTGAAGCACAGGGACATTAGAGAACAACAAGTCCCTGGAGCATGAACATAGGGTCATTAAAACCATGAAGGTCACTAAATAAGTCTCTATAGCACAATGGTCACTGGAGTATAGGGGCACTGGATCACAGGGGTCACTAAAATACACAAGGACACTGGATTACAGAGTCATTAAAGCACAGCAAGAACAACAGGGTCACTAGAGGACAAAAAGTCACAGAAACACAGGGTCATGGGTGCACATTGGTCATTGATGCACAGGGGTCATTGGTGCACCAGAGTCATTGGTGCGCAGGAGTCATTGTGCAAGTTGGTCATTGGTGCACATTGGTCATTGGTGCACAGGGGTCATTGGTGCACTTGGGTCATTGGTGCACAGGGGTCATTGGTGCACATTGGTCATGGGTGCACATTGGTCATTGGTACACAGGAATCATAGGTGCACATTGGTCATTGGTGCACCGGGGTCATTGGTACACCGGAATCATAGGTGCACATTGGCCATTGGTGCACAGGGGTCATTGGTGCGCAGGAGTCATTGTGCAAGTTGGTCATTGGTGCACAATGGTCATTGGTGCACAGGGGTCATTGGTGCACTTGGGTCATTGGTGCACAGGGGTCATTGGTACACAGGAATCATAGGTGCACTTTAGTCATTGGTGCACCGGGGTCACTGAGGTACAATGTTACTGTAGTATAAACTGTCTCTGAAACACAAAGGATTACTAGAGAACAGAGGGCCAATAACCTAAGGTACACTCAATCACAAAGGGGACACCTGGAAAAACTGTTGAACATCCACCATCCACTCGTGCTGCTTTTCCCTTTCTCTCTTTAGACTCCGATATTTGGGGATATATGGGGATAAATGGGGATTTGCACTTACACAGCTTTTTTTGCACAAAACATCTAATAACGTAATAATGAATACAGAGCTGCAATAATGTATGTTTTCCATATCTGGCTGGAGGTCTTCTTTACGTCCTTGTCACCCACAGAGTTTACAATCTGCCTCACAATTATAGCAAACGCAGGTGTAAGCAGGTTTATTCGTCTGTTCTTTGTCTTTTTAGCCACTGGAGCATTCAGAAGAGAACCCAGACAATTGTGAGGGCATCATATGATTTCCAGACTCAGGATTATGGGTGAATATTGAATTTAAAGCCCAGAGACGTATAGGAAGAGCTACTTAGACACAACCGTACTTAGAGCTACTTAGTGACAACCGTGGGTGACAACAGGAAGTACAGAAAGATGCTGGCTGTGGATTACTTTATTATGTGGTATTATTAGCAGCATTTCATGAAATACAGAACAGCTCCGACTATTTTATAAATCATGTTACCTTGCCTCTTGATTCTTTTATTGCTGAATATCATTGCATGTAAGACTTTTATCAGTAGTTTAGAAGATCTTTACTTTTGCTTTTACAAAAAGAAATACAATATCTTATTATTTCATATTTATGCCTTTGGTATACTATTTGTTTCTAAAGAAATAATTGAGGATAGTCATAATAATTGTTTTTTTTGCATTATTAATTTTTTATGTATATATTTATTTTCAGTGTTGACATTGTTGTTTGTGATTATTATTTATATTGTTATTATGTTTCGTGTGGTTGTTATTAGTATTGTTGTAGAAATTTGCATTATTATGACTTTTATTCTTTTATCTCCTCCCAGGTCTGTCTCAGCCGGTGACGGTGACCCAGGATAAATTTATTATAGTGCAGGCTGGGATATCTGTGGAACTAAAATGTGAACACAAACAGACCAGCTATATAGCAATGTATTGGTACCAGCAGAAAGCACAGCAAGGGCTGAAGCTTATGGTTCACTCAACAGGCGCTGGTGATAATGGAAATATGGAGGGTGGGTTCAGCTCCTGGAATCTTAGTAGAACTCACGTACTGAACTCCACACTGACACTGCCATCAGCCGGTCCTGGGGACTCCGCCGTCTACTTCTGTGCAATCAGCCAACACAGCTAGAAATATCAGTGCAAGAGCCAACACAGAACTTCCAGTCTCATTGGGCAATGCCAGCATCAGTTTTAAATGATACCTGAAGGGGGAGCTATTTATCATAGAATCATCTCATAATCTGCATTACATTACATTACTGCCCCAGTATTGCTATTGCTTGTTGTGTCTCTTAGAACTAAAGGTCATTGGAGAAAAGGACTACTGAACCGAAAAGAATCACTGGAGCACCGGGGGTTGAACCACCCTGGGTTACTGGGCAACATAATGTCAGTGAAGCACAGAAATCACTAGATTATGGGATAAATGTTCATTGGAGCCCAGAGATCAATAAAGCACAGGGTCAAAAAAGCTTGGGGTCATTGGTGTGCCTAAGTCACGGAAGCACAGGGTCAACAGAGCACAACGTATCAATGATGTACAGGTTTACTAGAGTACAAAAAGTTACAGAACAAAGGAGCACACAGGATCAATGAAGCACAGAAGCATTTGGGCTTTGAAACTATAAAGGGTCACCGGAGCATGGGGTCACCGGAGCATGGGGTCACCGAAGCATGGGGTCACCGGAGCATGGGGTCATTGGAGCATGGGGTCACTGGAGCATGGGGTCACCGGAGCATGGGGTCACTAGAGCATGGGGTCACCGGAGCATGGGGTCACTGAAGCATGGGGTCACTGGGACACAGGGGAAACACAAAACGGGCCTCCTAGGACAACTCAACTGGATAACATAAAAACTAAATATAAGCAGTAATCTCTCTCAGGTTTAGGTCCCTGCCACCAACAGAGCTTACAATCTGACAAACAATCATAGCTAACTGCTGTAAGGGGGTGTAAGCTGCTCTGTGTTTCATTACACAAACCCAGACAAATGTTGGGGAATATATAAATTCTATACACACAGTAATATTGGTGGAGACCCAGAGCTACATAGGAGGATCGAAAAGTAGCAATGGTGGGTGGGGGCAGGAAATACAGATCACATGAGAAATCTAATACAAAGCATCATTAGCAACATTTCATGAAAGACCCAACAGCTGTGGCAAATATATATTTTACAGAAATGTTAACAAGTCTCTTGATTTTGTTATTTCTATATTTTATTCCATGTAAGTCTGAAATATAGAAAAGTAACAGTTTTTCAAGAGTTTAGAGGATATTTCCTTCTTCCTTTCCTTTTTTTCCTTCTTTTCTTTTCTTTCTTTCTTTTTTCTTTTCTTTTCTTTTTTCTTTTCTTTTCTTTTCTTTTCTTTTCTTTTCTTTTCTTTTCTTTTCTTTCTTTCTTTCTTTCTTTCTTTCTTTCTTTTTCTTTTCCTTTTTTTCTTTAATATTATTACAACTACTTTGTGTGATTCTTATTAGTATTGTTGCTATTGTTGGCATTATCACTATTATTCTTTTATCCCCTCCCAGGTCTGTCCCAGTCGGTGACGGTGACCCAGGATAAATTTATTATAGGGCAATCTGGGAAATCTGCAGAACTGAAATGCGAGCATGAACGGACCAACTATTATTCCATGTACTGGTACCAGCAGAAAGTACAGCAAGGGCTGAAGCTTATGGTTCACTCAACAAATGCTGGTGATAATGGTAAAATGGAAGACGGATTTAGTTCCTGGACTCTTAGCAGGACTCATATAGTCAACTCCACTTTAATACTGCCATCGGTCAGTCCTGAGGACTCCGCTGCCTACTTTTGTGCAATCAGCCAACACAGTTAGAAATATCAATGCAGGAGCCAGCACAGAACTTCTAACATAGCACTGCCCCATTGGGAGAATGCCAACATCAGTTCCCAATGATACCTGGAGGGGGAGCTGTTTATCACGGCATCATTTCCGTTACATTTGATGGTATGTTTGCTGTTCATCATATATTGTAGGTTTGAGCAGGAATTGATGAAAATGTATTTCTTGTTCCTTCATCTGGTTAGAGGCCACAATCTATTCAGTGATGTACTAATACGGCTCATCAATTGTCAATAGGGACCCTGCTGATCAGCACCAGGACGGCCCGTTACAAGGTTTTCCTCTATTGTCAAACAGTGGAAGAACCCTTTAAGGACTCATTTGCACTGTCCTATGTGTTTAGCCTCATAAGTAAAAGATCGACAAATCATCCAGTGGAGACACTTTGTCTAGTGTGATATAAAGGAAATACCTTCTAAAAAATGGCAGACAACAGGAAAGGTCCCAGCCATTAAAATAAATGGGTGAGGGGTGAAGAGCTTCTATTGGCTGCTGGTTTTAAGGGGCACTCCTTGCTGAAATGCTTTGAAATGTTGGATATGATAGTCAATAACCAATGACCAAAGCTAATCCAAGTAAACAATCTGTATTAGGGTATACATAGAAATATCGATGTTTTCCTAGTCCCTGAACAGTGTATGGTCAACTTACAAATAGATTCCATGACTTTAAAGAGGGGTCCTAATATTTCTTGTTAAGTCTTCTGGAACAAAAGTTCATTGGAGCACAGGGGTCACTGAAGCACAGGGTCAATGGGGGACAATGGATTAGTGGATCACAAGGTTACTGGAGTACAAGGGTTAATACACTGAAGCACAAAGGGTCCACCAAACACAAAGTAATTAGTGAATGGGGATAAACTTATCACCCAGGGTCACAGGGGTTCACAGGGGTCACTGGACACTAAGGGTCACTGGAATACAGAAGTTTCTGAAACATAAAGGGTCATTGAAGCGTAGGGTTACTAAAGGACAAATAGTTTCCTAAGCACAGGGTCTCTAGAACACAAAGGTTTATTGGAGCACAGGGGTGACTATTGCACCCATTATTACTGAAGCTCAGAATCATTGGATGATAAAGGATCTGTGGAGCACAGGGGCTCCTAGACTATGGTGACACTGTAGCAAAAGGGTCTTATTGCACTGGGGTAACTAAATCACCCAGGTCACTGGGGGGCATAGAGTTATTGAAACCCTGAGGTCACTGGAGCACAAAGGGTCATTGGGGCATGGGGTCATTTGTACACACTGTACTACAAAGAGGCCACCTTTGTGAGCTTTAGTAACCCATAAAGGGTCACTGGAGCATGGGGTCACTGGAGCACAAAGGGTCATTGGAATACAGAAGTTTCTAAAACATAAAAGGTCATTGACGCACAGGGTTACTAAAGCACAAAGAATTACTGAAGCATAGGGTCATGAACCACAAAAGGGTCATTGGAGCATGGGGTCATCTGTACATACTGTACCACAAAGGGGCCACCTGGAAAGCCTCCAGTGGATGCAAAACAAATAAAAGTAAGCAGATCACACTAAGCCCTTGCTTTGGTAACTCTGTGAACTTTATTAACCCATAAAGGGTCATTGGAGCATGGGGTCACTGGCACACAGGGTTCATTGAAGCACAAATGGGGCCTCTTGGAACACTCAACTGGTTAACAAAAAACTGTAAGCAGCACTCTTGGGCTTAGGACCTTGACACCAACAGAGCTTACAATCTACCAATCATTGCAAAGTGGGGTAAGCTGCTCAGTGTTTTCTTTATAAGCAAACCAGAGCGTTCAGAGGGGAACCCAGACAAAGCCAAGAGCTTCAAGGGAAAAGTCACCGAGACAACTTTGGGTGGGGACAGGAAATACAGAAAGATCCTCGCCAATAAAATACGCAGCATCACATGAAATGATCAGCACTCTATAATATTTAGAAACAACAGTTTCCACACAAATTATTTTATTTATTTTACAAAAAATGTTCATAAATCTCTTGTTTGTTTTATTACTACATCTCCTTCCATGTAAGAACTAATTATAGATTTATTAGGAATTCTGGGAATATTCACATCCCAGGAAGACTTTTTTGTTCTGTTTGCTTTTTGAATGTTATCGCTGTATATACATTTCATATGGCACAGAGTTATGTTTTGTGTGGTTATTATTTGTATTATTATCACTAATATTCTTTTATCTCCTCCCAGGTCTGTCCCAGTCCGTGAAGGTGACCCAGGATAAATTTATCATAGTGCAGTCTGGGAAGTCTGCGGAACTGAAATGCCAACATGGACAGACCGACTGGTTTGATATGTTCTGGTACCAGCAGAAAGCACAGCAAGGGTTGAAGCTTATGGTTCACTCAACAAATGCTGGTGATAACAGTAAAATGGAAGAAGGGTTCGGCTCCTGGACTCTTAGCAGGACTCACGTTGTCAACTCCACACTGAAACTATCCCAAGCCAGTTCTGAGGACTCCGCCATCTACTTCTGTGCAATCAGAGATCACAGTTAGAAATGTCAGCGCAAGTGCCAGCATAGAACTTCCAACATATCACTGCTTCAATGGGAGAATGCCAACATCAGTTCCAAATGTCACCTGAAGGGGGAGCTGCTTCCTCTCACAACTTCTATTATATTTATTATTTTATTGCTACTTTTTGATATATTAAAGGTTTGAGCAGGAACTGGTAACAATTGTTAGATATTTGTCTTTTGTTGGGCTTATTACAACCTGTATAGATCAGGAATAATTGACAGGGAGAGGTGCCAATCAGCACCAGGGGGCAAGGTATGCCACTATTGCTAAAAAGTGGAATAACCCCCTGGGCCTATAACACATGATCTGCATCATATATTCAGTAATAAAAGTGTAAATCTTTTAATGAGGACACTTGATTTCTAAAGTTGCCATACACAATATATTATAACATTCAATATAACAATGGTATTTAACAAAAATCTGTTTTAGGTCATTGAGCAATATATCAGTGTTACGTTGATCATAAATTCCCCTTCTTTGTTTGATGATGACCCTGCGCCACCATATTGCACACCATCCCCCATTACTTAAATAACACAAAAGAAAATCTTGATAAACACCACCAAAGGGAGGGATCGAAGCCCATAAAGTAACCCGGTGGGGAAGAAGAGCTCCCATTGGCTACTGGGGTAATGGAGTGCTCCCTGCTGAATTACACTGGAATGGTAATATTGCTGGTCAATGAGTGCATGGCAATAATCCCAGTAAACAATCTGTAATAAGGACATATTTGGCTTTTACCTGTAGGTGGGGATTCCATTACTATAGAGGAGGCTCTTCTTGTTGAGTCTTCTGGAATATTAGGGCCATTGGAGCAAAGGGTTGTTGGAACACTAAGGACCAAGGTCTTTGAAACACAAAGTATCAGCTGATCAAAACGTTCATTAAAGCACCCATAGTCACTGAAGCTCAGGGTGACTGCAGCATAACGGATCAGTGGAGAATAAGGGTCCTTGGAGTACGAGGGTCCCTACAGTATGAGGTCACTGAAATACAATAGGCCAATAAAGTACATTGGTCATTGGAAAACAGGGGTCACTAAAGCACCAGTAGTAACTGAACAACAGAGAGTCAGTGGAGCACTCGGGGCACTGAATCATGGAGTCATTGGATAAAGGGGTCAATAAACTACAAAGGGTCAGAAAAGTATGGGTGCACTGGCACAAAAGGGTCACCTGTGAAGATTCTTTTCGATCATGGCTTCTCTATAACATCCGTGATCACTGAGGCTCAGGGTTTTGGGATGATAAGGGATTAGTGAAGCTCAAGTTCCTAGACTATGGGAACACTGGAGCACACTGGGGACTGGGTCACTACATCACACCGGGTCACTGGAGGACACAGATATTACTGGAGAGGTCAGTGGAGCACAAGGGGTCTCTGGAAAATAAATAAGTTGATGAAACATAAAGGGTCGGTATGCACAGGCTTAATAAAGAGCTACCGAAGCACAGGATCATTGGAGCCACCAAATGGGTCACTGGAGCGTGGGGCCACTGGTACACAGGGTTCATTGGAGTACAAAGAGGGCAACTTCATTAGGGAAAATTTCATTGGATGAAAATCAGTAAGTATACAGTTTGCACCCCCCCTCAGATTCATGCCACCAACAGAACTTACAATCGATGTCGATGGTTCAAGTGTTTTGAAATGTCATTGGAAAAGTGGAGAGCTCAGAGGATCCCAGGAGAATATTCCATAGACAGAACTATTAGTGGGCATTGAACTCAAGACCCAGAGCTGCGGGGAAAGTACAATAAAGAGATTCTCCCTGTACAATACAAGACAAATATCATTTGTAGGCTCAGATCAATCTAACAGCTGTGACAATTTGTGTTTCAAAATTTCTACAGAAAATGTTAACGAGTCTGTTGATTCTTAAATCACTAAATATCATTCCAAATAAGAATGAGTTAT
This sequence comes from Pyxicephalus adspersus, assembly GCF_032062135.1. Taxonomy (NCBI): domain Eukaryota; kingdom Metazoa; phylum Chordata; class Amphibia; order Anura; family Pyxicephalidae; genus Pyxicephalus; species Pyxicephalus adspersus. The sequence continues at coordinate 961,426 of NC_092867.1, read as the reverse complement.
AGAAAATAACTTTTATCAGGAGAGGAGTTTGGAAAATATTTGCTTTTTTTTCACTTTAATAGATATTCCTAGCCAGGTTTTTTTTTTTCATTTCATTTATAAATATTATTGGTGTTTGTACTGGTTATATTTTTTATTGTTGTTTTTTTATTTTTGTTTTTAACTTCTTTTCTGTTTTATTTTTAGTCTTGGCATTTTTTTATTACCTTTTTTATGTGTTTGTGTGGTTATTATTAGTATTTTTTGCTCTCATTGGTATTATTATATATGATTATCATTATTATTTATCGCCTCCTAGGTCTGTCCCAGTCGGTGACCCAGGATAAATTTATTATCACAGTCTGGGAAATCTGTGAGCATGGACAGACAAACTCTTATGATATGTTTTGGTACCAACATAAAGCACATGAAGAATTGAAGCTAATGGTTCACTGAACAAATGCTGGTAATAATGGTAAAATGGAAGATGGATTTAGTTCCTGGATTCTTAGCAGGACTCATGTATTCAATTCCATGCTGACACTTCTATCAGCCAGTCCTGAGGACTCCCCCATCTACTTCTGTGCAATCACATATCACAGCACAGAACTTCCAACAGAAGGTATATTAGCATAAGTTCTTAATATTACCTGGAGGGGGCGCTGCTTATCATAGGGTATTAGTATTTCAATATTACAATTTACATTTCAATTCTTCAAAGTTTTTTTATCATCTATGTGGAACATCAGGTCCTCGTCTGTGTGCTGGATGGTCCTAATACTGCTGCTAACGGCGCTTACAATATAACATCAGCTTTCTTCATTGCAGCATAATATAATACAGTGACCCCGGAGAGGTTTAAAAGTATGAAAACCCCCAAATATTACCATAATGAAGTTTAGCAGTCCTTAGATGCAGTGGCTGCAATAGTTTTATTCTATAAGCTTTCTCTATTTTTACCTAATGAGCTCACTAGTAATACCGTTCATATCCATGGGTGACAACTCTTTGTAGCAAATCTATAAAAGAACTCTAGGACCAGCAAGGCACCAACATTGTACAGCACTGCTAAGAAGGAAGTTTCATCTGTCTATGTAATAAACACAGAATGCACACATATTTAATTACTTACTCTGCATAGGTTTCTTTTTTATTGTTTTTCTGTTTTTTTATATACAGACCGCTCACAAATAACCGGTCCAGTAAAATGAACCCCTAAGGCCCAGCGAGGGAACGCTATATGCCGTTGAGGAGAGACTTCAGACATGTGAATCTGTGGCTGGTAACAGGAAGTACAGGATGAATGACGCTCACGTTACAAGCATAAGATAATTTGTAGCATTGTATCAAACTAGAAGCATTTAATGACGATCCTCGTTACAGCCGTGACAATTTTCATTTTAATATTTATTTATTTTTAAAGAAAAATGTTAATGTGCGTCCTGATTATTTTCACAATATATATTATTCCAAGTAAGGCTAAATTATATAAAAAAAAATAACTTTCATCAAAAACGTAGTGCTTGTTTATTATGTTTTTTGTTTTGTTTTGTTTTTTTTTTTTACAAATGGAATATTTTAAATTATTTTTTTTGAAAGTTGTCTCAAATTATAATTCCTACAGTCTTACATTTATTTTTATTGAACATATTATTAGGGCAATAATGAATATTATTGTTTTTTGTTTTTTTGATTGTTCATATTGTGACTTTTATTTTTTTTTATAATTTTAGTAATTTTGTTTTTTGTTTTTTTTTCTTTTGTTACATTATAAATATTTGTTCTTGGCTTTTTTTCTCACTAATATTATTACCATTATTATGTTTTGTGTGGTTTTTAGTATTATTAGTATTTGCACTATTTTTAGTAATATTATCACTATTATTCTTCTATGTCCTCCCAGGTCTGTCTCAGCCGGTGACGGTGACCCAGGATAAATTTATTATAGCCCAGTCTGGCAAATCTGCAGAACTGAAATGCGAGCATGAACAGACCAGCTATCTAACAATGTTCTGGTACCAGCAGAAAGCACAGCAAGGGTTGGAGCTTATGGTCCAATCAACAGGCGCTGGTGATAATGGAAATATGGAGGGTGGGTTCGGCTCCTGGACCCTTAGCAGGACTCATGTACTGAACTCCACACTGACACTGCCATCAGCCGGTCCTGGGGACTCCGCCGTCTACTTCTGTGCAATCAGCCAACACAGCTGGAAATGTCAGTGCAGGAGCCAGCACAGAACTAACTGTAAGAACTCATTTCCTCAGAGTGAATGAACCTCTTTGCTTTGCATCATGCAATCAGTAAAAAAAGAGTAAATCTTACAATAGGGACAACTATTATTGTGCTCAGATCAGAACAATTTTGTAGAATTAATCAAGAAACCTGAATTTCAAATCAGAATTTGTATGTTTCAATGAACCCCAGCACAGATATACAGTATCTCAGATCAGATTGCTTAGGTTCCATCCGGCATCTAAATAAAAGCAGCAAGTGATATATTGACTAATAAACATTGATCATCAGTTGCTGTTCTTTGATTACCTGTGTTCTCCAGGGCCACCTCCACGCTCCAGTTTCTAATTACAAATAAAAAGCAGTTCTTCCTAATACCCAGTAGCCAATGGGAGGGATCCCGGCTATTACAGTAAATATGGAGGAGGGGGGCACCCCACTGCATTACATTTGAATGTTGGATGTGCAAGTCGATAGGTGTGTGTTGGTAATCCAGGTAAACAGGTAAATGTTGCAGGACCGCTGTACACATGTCTAATTTTAACCTGAGATGAGCACAGCCATTCTTCTTGGGTGAGAATCATCTGATGTGTGTATGTAGCATTACTTATCTTCTTAGACAAAGAGTCATTGGAGCAGGAGGTCATTAGACCACAAAGGATCATTTGAGCATAAGGGTCACTAAAGCACCCAGGTTCACTGGAGAACAAAGGATCAGTGAAGCCAAAGGTAGCCGGGCCAGAGGGGACACTAAATTACAGGATCACTGGAACACAAAAAGTATTTGAAGTACAGGGTCACTGGAGCACAGGTGTCAATAAAGCATCCGTGTTGCCAAAACACGACTCATTGGAGAACAAAAGTCACCGGAACACAGAAATTGTTGTAACGTAATAAGGCAAAAGGCCACTGTAGTACAAAAGACACCAAAGGATCATGGTGTACAGGGATAATGAAACACAAGGAGTCATGGAATAACAGTGGGTCAGTGGAGCACACATGGGCACTAATGAATATTGGAACATGGAGTCAGGGATCCACAGGAGTCATACGGGAACAAAAAGTAAAAAATGGTAAAATTTAAAAGATCGCTGGAGCACAAATGGGTCACTGAAGAAAAGGGAAGAATAGGGAATCTCTGGGGCAAATGATCACTGCTGTGCAAGGTTACTGAAGAACAAAGAGTTACTCAACAGCAGAGTATCAGTGAAGTACACAAGATCCCGGAATCACAGGGTTATCAGAGCAAGGGAACCACAAGAGGTCATTGGAGAGTCATTGGTACACAGGGGTCACTTAAGAGGCTTGGGAGGGGTACCCATCACTTTAAAGGGAGGTCCTCCTAAATCTTATGGCATCTTCTAAAACCAAATGTTCACTGGACCACTGAGTACATGGGTCACCAAAATACCCAGGGTCACTGGAGCAGGTTGTTTGGAGGACAAATGATCAATGGAGCATGAGGGTAACTAAAGCAAGGGGTTATTGGAGCACAAAGGATCCACAAAGAGTTAGTAGATTATGGGGTCACTGGAGTACAAAAAGTCACATCGGACCCTAGAGTACAAAGGGTCACTGATGAATGGAGTCATTGGAGTATAAAGCTTCTCTGAATAATGATGTTCCTGGAAAGGATCATTGGAGCACAGGGTTATTGGACAGCAGAGGGTTAGTGGAGCACACCGGATCACTGAATCCTGGGGACATTGCAGCAAGGGGTCCTTAAACCACAAAGGTCTCTTTGGATTGGATGCAAAACAGAGAAAGTAGGCAGTAGACAATCCCAAGATGCATTTTTGAGAAAAGTGAATTATAGATCCCTCTGGGTTTTGTATTGATACTTTCTGTAATGTTCAGAATGAATACATGTTTACAGTGAATCATTGCTTCACTTATCTTATTGAAAGGAATTTACATGTTCATTGGGGGTAAGTTTTCTATATTTTATATATTTATACTATTTTTGTAAATTGTTGTTATCAATCTGTCTTATTTGGTACATAGAAGTCAAAGATAAAATTTAACCTTAGGAAGTCATATGATGAAGTTCAGCCAATGAACACAGAACCCAGACATTCAAGGGGAGGAGTTACTTCAACTGTGGGAGGTAACATGAAGTACAGAATGAGAAAAATGATTCCTAGAATTCTTTCAGATTAGCGGCATTTATTGAAGAAGTAACAACTGTGGCAATTTTGGTTTCAAAGTTTCTACACATTATTTTTAAAGAAAAATGCTAAAGTGCCCCTTGATATTTGTATCACTATATATAATTCCATGTAAGACTACATTGTAACTTTTACCAGTTATTTAGAACATAATATATTTTTTTAGGATATTCCTGGGCGGCCTAATGCAATCATCTCTTGTCTTCTTCTTATTACCATATATGGGGGTTATTCATAAAAATGTTTGATGGAATTACTTTGCTTTTGGTGACTTTTTTTATTTTTATTTTTTTACTATTTTGTTTTCTGTGTTTTATCACATTATTGGCATTTTTATTCTTGTCTTTTATTTTGGTATTATTATCATTATTAGCATTGATATGTTTTGTGTTGTTATTAGTTATTAGTATTGTTGCTGTCATTTTATTTCTATTTTCACTAATATTTTTCAATCTTCTCCCAGGTCTGTCACAATCAGTAGAAGTGATTCAGGATAAATTTATCATAGTACAATCTGGGAAATCTGCAGAACTGAAATGCGAGCATGAACAGAATACCTATCTTGGAATGTTCTGGTACCAGCAGAAAGCACAACAAGGGTTGAAGCTTATGGTATACTCACCCGGTGCTGGTGATACGCATACAATGGAAGATGGCTTCAACTCCTGGACTCTTAGCAGGACTCATGTACTCATCTCCACTTTATTACTGCCCTCCGCCAGTCGTGAGGACTCCGCCGTTTACTTCTGTGCAATCAGTTAACACAGTTAGAAATGTTGGTGCAGGTGCCAGCACAAAACTCATAAAGAGAATGCCAGCACCATTTCTAAATGACACCTGGAGGGGGCGCTCTTTATCATTGCATCATCCCATTATTTGCAATAAATATATATATATATATATATATATATATATATATATATATACAGTATATGTGTTTTATAGGTTCAATCTGTTCAGCTGTGCTAATATTATAGATCTTTGGTGGGAATAGTCAACAAGGACACCGCTGATCAGTACCAGGGTGGCACATTAACCTCTATTATGAAAAGAACCTTTTTGGAGCCCATTAACACCATTCAGTGTGTTTTGCATCATGCATTCAGTAATTGAAGGGTAAATCTTCCAACAGGACCGGTGACACATGCTAACAGGTAGCTATTACTGTGCTCACATCACAACAGACCTGACTTGAATCAAATGTGGTTGCATTGATTGGGAATTCAAATGGATTCAGAAGTTCTAAGTCATAATTTAAATTTTTTTTGAGTCGTATTATACTTGTCAATGACAGCCATAGTATGAATCAGATGAGTCTTGGCCATCGTAAGGTTTATCTAAGGCACACTATACCTGGCATTGACAAATGTATGTCTAATTGAAGGAATGATTGCTCTAATTCTCAATGCCTGATTTGAATCAGAATATATTTTAAACCAGTAAGCGTTATATTATTCTAGAATTAAATATAAGTTCCTGTTCTTTGTTTGATCATGATCAAAGGGAAATGTATCGCAAGAACCAGCGGCCAATGCAACCAATCCAAGCCATTACAGTAAATGGGGGAATATAGTAAATGGGGGAAGCTCCCATTGATTGCCATTTGTTAGGGAGTGCTCCAACATTGCATCGGCAGGTTGGATGGGCAGGTTGGGAGGTGCATGATGGTAATCGGGGCAATAAATCCTTTATAGGGGGATATCTATCCTGTACCTGGTAACTGAGAAGTAAATGGCCAGGTTAGGAGGGGATTTAATTACTTCTAACTTCTTGTCGTGTCTTCTGGAATGAAGGGTCTCCAAACCACAGAATATAACTAAAGCACCCAAGATGATGGAAGCACAGACACTGGAGGACAATGAATCCGTGAAGGTCGCTGGCCCACTAAGGGTCACAGGATGAGTATTTTTATTTAAAATGATGACAGAGAAATTTATAATAATAAATAAAATATAAATAACAATTCTAATAGTCTGATCATAAAGTATAACAAACAATTACAAGACTGAAAATCCAACTCCAGGGGTCTTCAGTACCCCCCCCCCCCCATTGCCACCACCACCATCAGCCATTTAATTCTTACATTTTATTTTTGCATAAATCTAATATTTCTATCCAGGTGTTTTCTGAACGACAATGTGGGAAGTTGGGTCCTCTTCCTTTTTTCTGGTGCTGGGTGGTCCCGAAAATGCAGATAATGGAGCTCACATTATAACATTAGCACCATTCATTACAGCAATATACAGAGATCCTGAGAAGGCATTTTGGGGTAACTATACCTCAGAATAATGTATTATGATTTACCAGTCCTTACGTTTAGTGGATTCTTTTTATAGGTTTCTTTTATTTTGATGTAATGATATCATTCATAATACTTTGTCCATGGGTGACAATATTCCTTCCATACCTGTACCATATCCGTGAAGGGTCAGCATTGCCAGTCACCTGGATCATAATAATGAAGGGTCAGCATTGGTGGGGAGATTTCATCAGACTAGATATGCTGAGAGAAGAGAATCAGCATGGCACCAACATTACACAGCGCTGGTATGAAGAAGATGGGTCAATGTATATAACATACAAATGTTGCACCATGATTCATTACCTTCTCTGCATAGATAAAGGAATTGTAAGGTTCATCAGTGACAAAGGTAAAATTTACCCTTAAAGAGCTAAAGAAGCAGCACAGCCGACTTACCAGTGAATGCAGGACGAGCTAATTCACACAACTATGGGAGGTAACAGGAAGCACAAATTACAAGGAACATGGCATTGAATCATATTAGCAGCATTTCCAGAAGTAGTAACAGCTGTGATCATTTAAACATCAACTTTCTACATATTTTTTTATTTTTGGAAACATGTTAATGTGGCTCTTGATTCTTTTCTCGCTTCATATTATTCCATGTAAGACTAAATTGTAAAAAAAAGTAACTTTTATCAGTTATTTAGAGGATTGTT